>NC_058081.1:165212195-165512195 GCF_014858855.1 Bufo gargarizans
TCATCCATTTTTTGTGCAGTGCAGAATTTATCTTTTTTGATTTCACTTATCAATGTTCTGAAAGTAACCCTACCTCTGAGTCGTTTTCTTCAATCTCCAACACTTGATTTGACAACCCTGGAGACTATGCGATGTAATGCTGATCATACTTTTTCCACTTTGCATATGGAGGCTACAGAATTGGCCTCAGAACTTGGAGGGGAACTAAAATTGCCACGTCTTACAAAAAGACAAGTGCACAGATCAAATTACAATGCAGGATCAACTGAAGAATTCTACAGGAAATCTTTGTATGTTCCTTTGCTGGATAACATTATTAGCGATTTAAAAGCTTGTTTGCCAGAAAACTTGATGCAGTGTTTCCAGATTCAACTATTAATGCCACAAATACTTGTAAAAAACAAAATGGAAACCATGGATCCTATTGCTGTCCACTCTTTATCAAACCGTTTCCACCCTCTTCTAGCTGATGGTAGCCAGAGGATAGTGGAGACATTACTTCAGGGAGAAATTTGTCTCTGGCTCACAAAGTGGAAAAGCGAGTTATCCCAAAACAAGGAAATTCCACAAACAGTCCTTGAAGTTTTAGATGTGTGTGACCAGGACCTCTTTCCAACCATTGGAAGTTTACTTCTGATCTTAGCAACTTTACCTGTAAGTGTGGCCTCTGCAGAGAGATCATTCTCAACTCTCCGTTGTGTTAAAACATGGTTTCGGTCACGAATGTCAGAGGAAAGATTAAATGGTTTGAGTTTGCTTTACATTCACAGAGATGTTCCTGTGAATACTGACCAAATAAGTGAGTTGTTTGCAAAGCAAGGAAAATGAAGACTTGAGCTAATCATGTAAATTGTTCATGTTATTTAATGTACAAATGTAATGTGTCTGTTGCTTTTAGTGTTTGGAAAGTGACACTGTTATCGGTATATTTCTACCTTTTTACACATAATTGTGTAATGTTTGTTACTATTTTATCTGGGAATATTCTGTTCTATAATCAGTATACAAACTCCTGATAAAAATGTCTCCCAAACTGTTAAATAATAAAGTTAGAAGTGGTTAAACGTCACCTATTTGTTTGTAATTTTTAAAATCTGTAATTTGGAAAGACAAATGTACAATAGGTTAAATATAATACTCTGTTCTATAAGCACCACATTATTTTCCCAAAAAAATCTAGAAGTGCCCCTCCCGAGACCAGGCTCTGGATCCGCCACTGCTTGCTGCCCCAAGAAAAACTGATTGAGTGGTGCAATATACCTGTTTCCACAAAATACTGATTGAGAGGTGCGATATACCTGGTTCTACCAAATATTGATTGAGGCCTGCGATATACCTGCTTCCACCAAGTATTGATTAAGGGGTTCTATATACCTGCTTCCACAAAATATTGATTAAGGGGTTCTATATACCTGCTTCCAAAAAATGCTGATTAAGGGGTTTGATATACCTGCTTCCACAAAATACTGATTAAGGGGATGGATATAGCTGTTTCCACCAAATATTGATTAAGGGGTTCTATATACCTGCTTTCACAAAATACTGATTAAGGGGATGGATATACCTGTTTCTACCAAATATTGATTAAGGCCTGCGATACACCTGCTTCCACAAAATACAGATTAGGTGTCACGCTGGACAGGATACAAGATACCACAGAAAACCACAAACAAGTGTCTAGGCCAGAAGCTGGGGATAAAAGGTCTCCTCCTTACAAATCCCTACCAGCTCTCCCTAGACTACTGTGCCCACGTTCAAACCCTTAAGGTGGGAATAAACTTGCCCCGTGCCTAAGGCTGAATATACCCTAAAATCCCTAAGATGGTGACAGGGGAAAAGAGACAGCCTGCTTCCTCAGGACCTGGAGGAGGCAGGCGTCTCCCTAACAGCCTAGACAGAACACACAAAAGAAAGCCAAAACCAACTTATCTTGTCACAGAGCACAAATGGCAAATCCTTCCTTCCACAGAGCAAGATTGAAGCTATAACCCACACGGAACACTGGGAAGAGGTGTGATTTAAACTCCTACAAACGACCCCATCCAGAGCACCTGAAGGGAGGCCGATACAGCTCAACTCCAAAACAAAAATAAAAAATACACATGTGCTGCTAACCTGGCAGACCTCCGCACATAATCTGAGCAGGGCATGACATTAGGGGTTTGATAAACCTGCTTTCACAAAATACAGATTGAGGGGTGCGATACCTGCTTTGACAAAATACTAATTAAGACGCTTGATAAACCTGCTTCCATAAAATACAGATTGAGGGGTGCGATATACCTGCTTTCACCAAATATTGATTAAGAGGTTCTATATGCGGGCTTCCACAAAATACTGATTAAGGGGATTAATAAGCCTGCTTCCACAAAATACTGATTAAGGGGTTTTATATACTTGCTTCCACAAAATCATGAATAAGGGGATTGATATACCTGCTTCCACCAAATATTGATTAAGGGGTTCTATATGCCTGCTTTCACAAAATACTGATTAAGGGGATTGATATACATGCCTCCACAAAATATTGATTGAGGCCTGTGATACACCTGCTTCCACAAAATACTGTTTAAGGGGATTAATATACCTGCTTCCACAAAATGCTGATTAAGTGGATTGGTATACCTGCTTACGCAAAATACTGATTAAGGGGATTGATATGCCTGCTTCCACAAAATACTGAATAAGGGGATTGATATACCTGCTTCCACAAATTACTGATTAAGGGGATTGATATACCTGCTTCCACATAATATTAATTGAGGCCTGCGATACACCTGCTTCCACAAAATACTGATTAAGTGGATTGATATACCTGCTTCCACCAAATATTGATCGAGGCCTACAATACACCTGCTTCTACAAAATACTGATTAAAGGGATTGATATACCGGCTTCCATCAAATATCGATTTAGGGGTGAGATATACCTGCTTCCGCAAAATAGTGATTAAGGGGTTTTATATACATGCTTCCACAAAAAACAGATTGAGGGGTGCAATAAACCTGCTTCCACCAAATATTGATTATGGGGTTCTACATACCTGCTTTCACAAAATACTGATTGAGGGGTGCGATATACCTGCTTCCACCAAATATTGATTAAGGGGTTCTATATACATGCTTCCACAAAATACTGATTAAGGGGTTTGATGCATCAGCTTCCACCAAATATTGATTGAGGCTGCAACACACCTGGATCCACAAAATACTGATTAAGGGGATTGATATACTAGCTTCAACCAAATACTGATTAAGGCCTATGATATATTTGCTTCCACAAATAGTGCTCTTCTCTAGGGACTTTGGCACAGAGTTATTTTGAAAATGACCAGCAGAGGAAGAGGCAGGCCATTCCGCAGGGGTGGTAGAGGTCGGACAGGTGCATCAGGCCGGAGCCTAAGTGTGAAGTTGGAGAAGGTGTGTGCGTTTGCGTCAAAGGACGCACCAGAGTTGGTTGAGTGGCTCACTCAGCCTTCCACTTCTGCACCCTTCTCATCCTCTGTATCTGCACCCTCCTCACTCTCTGCTGTGTGTACCCCCAAAGACACCACCACAATAGCCTCTCCACTCGAATCAGAGGAATTATTTTCTCATCCATTCTTGGCATCGGATGAGGAAAATGAGGTAGCAATGGCCACCACCCAGCGGTCAGACGACAGTACCCAGATCAGCCCAAGGAGGGTGGTCCCTGCTGTTACTACCTACTCCGAGATCTCTAATGTCAGTGGTGGTAATGGTGACGATGATAACGTGTCGATGGACGTCACATGGGTACCTACAAGAGAAGAAGAGGAAGGGAGTCCAGAGGGAGAGATGGAGCAGCAGA
The DNA here is from genome assembly GCF_014858855.1 of Bufo gargarizans. NCBI lineage: Eukaryota > Metazoa > Chordata > Amphibia > Anura > Bufonidae > Bufo > Bufo gargarizans. The sequence goes on from NC_058081.1 coordinate 165,216,024, forward strand.
TGGGGAGGAGAAGGAGGAGAAGCAGGCAGAACTCGCAGTGCACCAGACGCAAAAAGCAGACTGCAAATGTATCTGGAGCGAGCCATCCACCATGCACATCTTGCGCTCCCAGGACGTGGCACATGGCTCCCCAGTGTGGGCTTTTTTTTATGTGTCCGCTGCTGACAATAGTGCTGCCCTCTGCAGCCTGTGCTGTCAACGCATAAGTCGCAGTAAACCCAACATTCACCTAGGGATTACTGCCTTAAGAAGGCACCTGGCCTCCCATCACCAAGCCCAGTGGAAGCAACACCGTCAGAACCCACAAAGCCACACTCCCGGCGCTCCACTTCCTGCCTCTTCTCCTTCTCCTTTCTCCTTCCATTTGTCCTCCACTCCACGCATGCTTCCATGGCCCAAACGTTCAAGCATAAAAACTGGATGACGCCGGATAACCGTCTTGACTAACGTCTGACCGCTGGCTTGTCGGAACTGATAGCCCGCCAATTACTGCCATATAAACTGGTGGACTCAGAGACCTTTAGAAAATTTGTGGCCATTGTCCCCGGAAGAAAATATTTCTCCCAGATGGGCATCCCAGAGCTATATGGCTACGTTCAGCGGCAATTGAATATATCTCTGACACAAAGTGTCGGTGCAAAGAAACATCTGACCACAGACACGTGGTCTAGCAAACACGGGCAGGGAAGGTACATAACTTTTACTGACCACTGGGTGAACCTTCTGACATCTGTCAAGCATGTAACCCGTGGCACCCGTGTGGATTTGGTGTTATTTGGTCTTCCGCTGCACCCCCCAAGCTCCTCAGAATCTATTTTACGTGTCAGGTGAGACGTTGTCATGCTGTGCTGCGACTGTTGTGGCTCTAAGCCAAGAGCCACACCGATCCTGCACTGCTTTAAGCGATTCGGGTCACAGGCCATTCCGTGGCAAACCCCACTCATTCTGACAGTTTGGCACTGTTGTCGCACACCAGTTTACAATCTGCTGAGCACGCTGAAACAGGGCAAAATGACACATGTGCCGTGTATGGCACATGTCCTGAACTTAGAACTTAGTCTTAGTCTTAACGATTCTTTGCCAAATACCCCAGAGTCCAGGACGTCTTGTGGTAGGCCAGGAAAATCTCTGGCCATTTTAGAAGATCTTACACGGCCATTGCTCGCGTTGCTGACGTTCAGTGGTAACACCACCTGCCCGTCAGATGTCTGATTTGTGACAGCCCGACACTCTGGAACGCCACCTTGTATATGCTTAATAGGCTGCTCCAGCAGCAATGTGCCTTTAACGACTACCTGTACGAACTCTGCAGCAGGAGGGTTCTGGGGAGCTTGGTTTATTTTCACCGCACCAGTGGCTGCTCAAGCACGATACATGCAGACTTCTTCAGCCATTTGATGAGATCACCAAACTGGTCAGTCGCAGCCAGGGCGCCATCAGTGACATCGCACCTAACGCCTTAATTCTGCAGCGTGCATTGCTTTGCGTTATTGATCAACCCATTGAGGAGCAGGAGCTGGAAGATGAGGACGTCACAATACTGAATTAATTCCTAGGGGGGTACTCCATCTGAGACAATTCAGCATGAGTGAAGAGGAGTCAGAAGAGAATGGTGGCTGGGGGGAGGAGGAGCAGGAAGAGCAAGAAGAGCAGGCTTTAAGGGGGACTTTAAACTTTTCGGGGATCTCTGGTGTTGTCCGTCGCTGGGGGGAGGAGACCAAGGACGACATTCTCCTGGGCGTTGAGCAGGAGCCAGGGCACTCAACCACTTCCAATAGCAAATAGGGGCCTTCATGCTCCAGTGCTTGAAGAGGGACCCCCGTATAAAAAGCATAAAGGGCAACAAGCAGTACTGGGTGGCAGCATACTTAGACCCCCGGTACAAACACAAAATGGTGGACATGTTACCCACATCACAGAGGGCTGTCAGAATGCAGCATTTCCAGGCCTTGCTGCGAGAGATGCTGCATTCTGCTGTTGCGGGCACTGGCAGAGGAATTTTCCATCTACAGCGAAACAGGTGCAGGTACCAATCCTACCGCGCCTGCAAGAAGAGGGCTGTTTGAAGATGTGTTGGTCACTTCGGATATGAGATCATCCTTGCAGCCAACCCATCGACAGCCGTCCTCTGGATCCAGCCTCAGCGAACGCCTAGACCGACAGGTGTCTGACTACATCAGGTTAACGGCCGATGTGGATGCTCTGAGAAGCGAGGAACCCCTGGACTACTAGGTGTGCAGGCTTGACCTGTGGCCAGAGCTGGCACAATTTGCCATGGAACTCTTGGCTTGCCCCTCGTTGAGTGTCCGAAAGGACGTTCAGCGCAGCAGGGGGGGATCGTGGCTGATAAGCGCACTCGTCTACCTCACAACATTGTGGACTACCTCATATTTGTAAAAATGAATGAGGCATGGATCGCGGAGGAATTAAACACCTGTGATGACCACTTGTAATGGAATTTCCTCATGCCAGCCCACACATATCCTCTATTACCCAGGACAAAGAATGGTCCTCTTCTTATGTATATGCAGTGGCATAAAAGGCCCTTTCTGTAATGTTAATGCCTAATTTTGGGGGCCTGTACTCCACTGGCCTACAGTAAAATTGTTATCCACTGACCATCTAATATATCTCCAGCCACATAATCACTTGTTCTTTTCTGTCAGGTGAATGCCTCATTTTTGGGGCCTGTACTCCCGTGGCCTACAGTAAAATTGTTATTCAGTGACCGCCTAATGTACCTACAGCCACATAATCGCTTGTTCCTTTCTCTGTCAGATAAATGCCTAATTTCTGGGGCCTTTTACTCCACTGGCCTACAGTAAAATTGTTATTCAGTGACCGTCTAACATACCTCCAGCCACATAATCACTTGTTCTTTTCTGTCAGGTGAATGCCTGAAAGTTTTTGGGGCCTGTACTCCACTGGCCTAAAATGCACATTTTTCAGAGTTTCCCTTTAAGACACATAAAAATGTCCCCTGATTAAAATACATATTATTTGTGGGAATTTTTGCCATTGACCCCTCTCTGGTATGTCACTGTCCATGTTGTGGGACTATTTGTGCACTTCTAGTAAGTATTTGGTGGCTGCAAATATGGCCTGAAGGTCTTTAAGGTTTGCTTGTCATTAAAGTGAATTAAAGGGGCAGCCACTGTGAAAGTCACTGTTAAAGGGGAGGTTACTGTAAAAGTTACTGTTAAAGGGGCAGTAACTGTGAAAGTCACTTTTAAAGGGGCGGGCGCTGTGGAGGTCTCTGTTAAAGAGGCTTCACTGTGGAAGTCACTATTAAAGGGGTGGGCACTGTGAAGGACACTGTTAAAGGGCAGCCACTATGAAGGTGACTGTTAAAGGGGTGGTCAATGCTAAAGGGGCAGTCACTGTTAAAGGGGCAGGCACTGTGGAGGTCACTGTTAAAGGGGCAGGCACTGTGAAGGTCATTGTTAAAGGGGCTGGCACTGTGGAGGTTAATGTTAAAGGGGTGCCCCTGTGGAGGTCAATGTTAAAGGGGCAGGCACTGTGGAGGTCATTGTTAAAGGGGCGGGTACTGTAGAGGTCACTGTTATGGAGGAAACTGTCAATATCTTTTTACGACACACTGAAACATAAAATTAAATAGATTAAATATACACGTGCGAAGCCGGGTCCTTCTGCTAGTCTCTTATATATATAAAAATGAGTTTCTGTAAAAATATGTTTGTCTGTTCTTTATGCACGACCAATTGACTGGACCAATCTTCACCATTTGGCACACATGTATATCAGGTGTCCAGGAAGGTTTTAGACCGGGTCTCAGCTCTCTAGGACATTTAGCTTTTTTCACCGGTTGTAAGCAGTTTTACCTATAAATGTCCACTATTAATGGATTTATCGAAGCCCGTAACTACCCAAAATAATGTGCATGCAGTAAAAAGATGGCATAGCATGATGGCCCTACATATAGAATCGCAAAGAAAAGGCATGCTTTAAACTGGCAAAAGGAAGAAAATTCCCTGAACATCTAAAAACTGACGGCAAGATCGCCAAATGTGTGCAATAAAGGTGCAATTGCTGAAATCCGAGGATGTAAGTTTCAGATTCTGTAAGTAAAATGTAATTTATGACATTATCTATGTATCAACAATACTAAGAACAATTTAAACTGAGTGCATCATCCTAAAATTACCTATTCATTAAACCAAGTTTGTATGTTGAACATAATTCTGATTATTAAGCCTATTGATCATTGTTAAATCTGCACAATTTTAGGTTTTGTTTTTTCTTTTCCTTGCAATTTATATAGTGACATGGATAATTAAAACAAAAATCACCAGAAATTTTTAAAACATAAAAATATGATTGAACCAATAGGTCATTTTCTGATGACCCATTCCCATAAAAAATACTTTGAAGTATCAATTTCTTAAAAATAATAATAGTAGTGATAATAATAATAATGATGATAATAATAATAAAATAGATACAATTTTCACATGCTAGAAGTTCACTAAGGGCTTGTCCAAATCACCGTTATGCATTCCGTTATGGCTTTCTGTTATAACATGGTTTTAACGGAAAATATCGGAATCCATAAGGCCTCTTTCACACGGGCGAGATTTTCGCATGGGTGCAATGCGTGAGGTGAACGCATTGCACCCGCATTGAATCCGGACCCATTCATTTCTTTGGGGCTGATTTTCACGCATCACTTGTGCATTGCCTGAAAATCACAGCATGCTCTATATTGTTTTTAGGGCAACACAGGCCGCATAGAAGTGAATGGGGCTGCGTGAAAATCGCAAGCATTCACAAGCAAGTGCGGATGCGGTGCAATTTTCACGCATGGTTGCTAGGAGACTATCGGAATGGGGACCCGATCTTTATTATTTTCCCTTATAACATGGTTATAAGGGAAAATAATAGCATTCTTAATACATAATGCTTAGTAAAAAAGCACTGGAGGGGTTAAAAAAATCAAAACAATAACTTAGTTCACCTCATCCGCTTGTTCACGCAGCCCGGCTTCTCTTCTGTCTTCTTCTTCTTTGCCGATCTGTGAGGAAAAGGACCTGTGGTGACGTCACTGTGCTCATCACATGGTCCATCACATGACGGAAATTGCGTACCTACTCACGTAGGTTTGCCGCAATGCACCCAGGACGCATCCGGCCCAAAGCTGTGCCCGTGTGAAAGAGGCCTAAGACGGAAATCAAAATGGAAACCTTTAGAGGCATTCCGTTTTGATTTCATAATAGAAGTATATGGGCAAACAAAGGATCCATCTGGTTTCCGTTATGCTGGACGGAAAAGAAAGAAAGAAACCCATTTGCCCGTTAAAGTATGATTCCATACAACTTTCTCCTATAATACTCTGCACAGCATTCAGTCCAGGAAGTTAGGAAGCATTTACAGCAAATTATTTCTAAGTTGGAAAGCATAATCTTCACTTTGCAGGAAAGCTTTCCTGTAAGGATGTTTAACTGCGGTGAGAACTGATGGTGGAATCTTATCCTCCTTAGTGTTTGGAAGGAGGATGAAGTGCAGGGGTGGCGCCTTTGCAATTTGATTTTGTGTAAAAATACACACCAAATCTGATTTCTACTACATTAAGTTGTTCTCCGGTAAAATCCACAAAGGAGAGAGGAAATATACTTTAGTTTTAGAGGACTCAGCAGCCTTTCTTTTCCCCAGTCCGAACACTGAACAATCAGCCATGGGAGGAGAAAAACAAAGACATTTCATTTCAGTGAGATGCAGATGATTTATTTCTAAGTTGAAGTCAAAGACATAAAGGCTGAAGAATATAAATGGATATGCGCTCTCTTACGAGAACTAAGTGCCATTTGAAACCCTAAATATTATGCCAGTCACTTTCAAGAGGAAAAATAGAATTAAAAATAAACTGAAAATCATCTAGGGAACATTAAATCAGGAAAGTCCATTGCTGCACATTTAGAAGTTGATGTAAATAAATATTAGCCTAATAGAATACGTATGGCTTCCAGTATTGATAGCAACAGGGTACAAGGATTATCACTTACTGTGGACTGACATCTTCAATTACAACTGAAGTCCTACGTGTGATTAAACTTAGCATAAAACCTGACAAATTTTCAGACCTCACTGTCAGTTACTTGTAAGTAATCTTTATTCTTAAATTTCTAATTAATGTACTGTTAAAAACGAATGAATATCAAGGGTTAAAGATACGAAGATTATTCTACACACCAATTTACCTATTTTCACAAAATATCGTCTCCCTATAACGTTATGTTGTGGGTTCAGTTTGCATATGTTGCATCTTGCAGGACAGAACTTTGATTTATTTATTTTGTGTTTTTTTTTTTACAAAAAAAGGGTAATTTATCATGAGGGGATAAAGGGGCTGATAAGTTTGTTGCACCTTTAGCCCCTTTCTGACCTCCACCATATCAGGCAGGGTTCCAGAGGAACATAATCAATCTCCCATATACTGTAATGGTAATGCATTGTAGTCTTTGGGACAAGCAATCTGATGATTACATGTTCAAGTCCTCTGAGGGGGGGGGGCTTAAAAAAAGATGAAAAAAAGTATATTAAAAAAATCATATCACCTCCCTCTCCCTATATTAAAAATAAAAATAAACAATATAAAATAAACATAATTAGCACTACCGTGTCCCAAAATGGCAGAACTATTGAAATAAACGTATTTATCCCATACAGTGAACAATGTAATGTAAAAAAATCTAAATGGCCGATTCATATTTTTTTTATCTCATCTCATCAAAAAGTCATACACACCCCAAAATGATACCAATAAAAACTAAAGTTCACCCTGCAAAAAAATAGCTTTCAAAAAGTCCTGTAGCCCTAAAAATAATAATAATTTGTCGGGGTCAGAATATGACAATGCAAAAATATATTTTATTTTTCCAAAGTTTTAATATATTTTTTTTTTAAGTGTGAAAACACAAGGAAAACTACTATATATAAATGTGGTATTGTTGTAAACAAACTCATAAAATTGTGGCCGAATTACATTTTTCTTTTACATTTCCACCCCTTTTGGAATTTTTTTCCAGCCCTCCACTACATCATAATCAATATTAAACAGTGTCTTTAAAAAGTACAGCTTGTCTTGAAAAAAAAAAAGCTCATATACCTCTATGTGAACAGAAAATTTAAAAAGTTATCGCTCCAGGAAGGCAGGGAGTTAAAAACAAAAATGCACAAAAAAATATATTGCAAGGTCTTGAAGGGGTTAAACATATATAGAGATGTTACTCCAGTGTTAATGCCACATCCATCCCATCCTTTACTTGTTGCCATGGCAACTAACCCTGCTGAAAGTGGGGCTGCTCGACCTATCAGGGAGCCAGTACGTCTGACCAATCAGGCTCTGTGCCAGTGTCACATGCCTACAGAGGTGGGTTATTTAAACAAACAGCTGCTGGCAGAAGGTACCTGTGATTGGTATTCTTGCCCTCACTAGCTAGCTATGTCTTTGCTACTCTGGATTACTGACCTTTGCCTGCTGACTTTTACGTTGCTTCCCATTACTGTTTTGCCTCTGATGTGACCTCCTGGTATTTGACTCAGCTAGCTAGCTTGTGACCTCCCCTTTGTCTGCTGTCTTTGTCTCTGACATTATCTCCTGGTTTCACTTTGCTTTGTGTTTGTATCTCATCTTTTTACCATTTTGGCTTAGGCCCCTGCACTTAGTTAAGAAGGCACTGTCGTCTAGTTGTGGGCCATCAGATTGTGCAAGTAGGTAGGTGGTGCAGGTGGAGCACAGGACTGCACTGTTCCCTACCCTTTTATGACATATATATATTTGCTAAGAATGAATTTTGTGGTTTTCTTCATAAATCTGTACAAAAAGGAGGAGGCCCAGCTCAACTGTTGCATATTTATGTTGGCATTAAGTGTGGGGGTGCTGTTAAAGGTTGCAGTTTTTGAGCAAATTTGGTGCATGTCATGATTTGTAAATTCTTTCACTGCCGTAAACTGTTTTGTGTACATGTGTGTCTTAGGAAAAATCCTCCCTGCCTCAGAAGCATGAATATAGAGACTTTAAAAGAAATAATGTTCTTAAATAAAAGGATTTCCTGCACTAACATATTCTAAAGCTATGAGACATTTATAGAATTCTTTAATATTTGTCTCTGGAGATCGGCCATTTTTCTCCCGTTTCCTTTTCAAAACCCTATAACAGGATGCAGCAGGAGACTTCTCTACCACTCTGTCTGCGATAGAAGACAAATAATACGAATTCTCACCCCACTGATCAAGCTCCACCCCAAAATGGAAGGTATCAGGAGGAAATCAAAAGCTGTATTCTTTCGAAGATTTTTACAAGGCTGTTTCAGAGTCATGCATACAATTCTACAAACTAGTAATTGTGTTAGCTTTTGCTATATCATTTATAATATAATTTATAATACATTTAGAAAGTCGTCGCTTTTTACATTTTGTTATATAACACTTAATATAAAATATAACTATAATAAATTTAGCTCTGGGAGCTCCCTATTTCTCTTGAGCATCTTTAACATGTTTCTACACTTTGATTAGAGTCCACCTGTGGTAAATTGAGTTGATAGGACATGATTTGGAAAGATTCAGCCCTGTCTATATGAGGTCTAACTGCTGACAATGGATATCAGAGCAAAAACCAAGCGATGATAAGAATGTAACTGCTTGTAGAGCTCAGAGACAGCAATGAGATACAGATCTGGAGAAGGGTACAAAAAATGTCTGCTGCACTGAAAATTCCCAAAAGTACAAAGTACTGGCTGCCTCACCAAACTAAGTAGTCAGGGAAAAGGTCCTTGGTAAGAGAGGTGACCAATAACCCAATGGTCACTCTGGCTCAGCTCCAAAAATACTGAGTGTAGATGGAAGAAACTTCCAGAATGTCAACCATCACTGTAGCACTTCACCAATTTGGGATGTATGGCAAAGTGACCAGAAAGAAGCCTTTTCTCAGTAAAAGACATATGAAAGTTTGCAAAATAATATTTTAAGGACTCTCTAACTGTGAGAAACAAGATTTTCTGGTCTAAGGAAACCACTATTGAACTTTTTGGCCTTAATTTTATGCATCACGTCTGGAGGAAACCAGACACTGATTACTACCTGCGCAATACCATCCCTACAGTATAGCATGACGGGGGAAGCATAATGCTTTGATGATGTTTTTCAGAGGCTAGGACAGGGAGACTGGTTGGGGTTGAGAAAAAGCTGAATCGAGCAAAGTACAAAGAAACCCTGGAGGGCTCTGGACCTCAGACTAGGCTGAAAGTTCACCTTCCAACAATGACTGTAAGTACACAGCTAAGACAACATAGGAAAGGATTAAGGACAACTTTGTGAATGTCCTTCAGTGGCACAACCAGAGCCATGACTTGAACCCAATTGAACATCTCTGGAATGACCTAAAAATGTCCACCAATGGTCCCCATCCAACCTGACTGAGCTTGAGGGGATCTGCAGAGAAGAATGGCAGAACATCCCCAAATCTAGGTGTGCCAACCATGTGGCCTAATACAGTACCCAAGAATTCTGTTTTTACTTTGTCATTATGGGGGATTAAGTTCAGATTGACAGGGGAAAACTTGAATGTTGATCTATTTTACCTCAAGGCCACAACGTAACAAAATGTGAAAAAAGTCAAAGACTCTGAAGACTTTCTGAATGCATTGTATTTTTAAGATAATTATTTATTTAATGTTCATAACTCACATATTTGTATTTATAATGAAGTACATGGTTTCCCATGCTTCCTACTTACTTTGAAGTGACGTTTCCTGAAATAATTGTTCAAAATTGTAGGACTGTTCCATGTTTGATGGTTTTTGTGGGCTACAATAATCCACCACAGAAACTGGTTGAGTTGTGATTATAGTTTGTCTCAAAGCGTCCATCCATTTCCTAAGTTCCACTAGCAAAACTGCTTGCATTGCCTCTATTACCTAGAATAAAGTAAAATATAGGATATGAATATTACACTAAAAGTCACGGAGTGAAAAACTTGCATACAACTGGCTAGTAATCATAAAGACTTGCCCAAGAGTTTCATATTGAATTAACTATACCCATCAGTTAGTCAAGCAATTTTAAACAAATAAAAAAAAAAATACAGAGGGCATCTCAATTGTGTCCATACATATAATGTTCCTCTTTATAATAATTTTGGAATATATGGGGGAATTTATCAAACCGGTGTAAAGTAGAACTGGCTTAGTTGTCTATGGCAACCAATCATATTCCATCTTTCATTTTGGACAGCTCCTTTGCAAAATGAAAGGAGGAATCTGATTGGTTAATATGGGTAACTAAACCAGTTCTGCTTCACACTGGTTTTATAAATGACCCCCACAGTGTTTTATCATTTGATATATGTACTTAAAGAGTACTTGCACTTTCATAAATCTTTTGACATGTCATAAAGATATTTCAGAAGTTTTGATTCTGATTGCTCCTGTGATCAATGAGGGCCTCAGCATCTGCACCCCCACTGACAACTGAAGCACTCAGTTGAGTATGGTTCCTCTTCAGTTTTCAACGGCTCCCATTGCTAGATAAAGTCATAGACAAGCTTATAGAGTTCTCTAAACTTTGCTTCAGATCATAAGGAGAGCCAATCACCGTCAAAGGGGCACAACACTTGATTGAGCACTTCTGCACATTAATTTCAGCAATAGGTGAGGATCTCAGCACTCAGACACTCACTTATCAAAACTTCTGATAGGTCTTTATGACTAAGGGGCAATCTAATAACTATTTATAAATATATCAGGGGTCAGTACAGAGATCTCTCTCATCATCTTTTAAGGACTGTGACGAGGGGACATCCTCTGCGTCTGGAGGAAAGAAGGTTTGTACACAAACATAGAAGAGGATTCTTTATGGTAAGAGCAGTAAGACTATGTAACTCTCTTCTTGAGGAGGTGGTAATGGTGAGTGCACTAAAAGAGTTTAAGAGGGGCCTGAATGTATTTCTGGAGTGTAATACTATTACAGGCTATAGTTACTAGAGAGGGGTCGTTGATCCAGGGAGTTGTTCTTTGAGGGAGAAAACTTGGCTTCTACCTTACAGTTTTTTTTTTTGCCTTCCTGTCTTTTTTAGACTTAGGCTCATTTACATGACTGTGCTGTGTTTTGCGGTCCGCAAATTGCGGATCTGCAAAACATGGATGCCGCCCGTGTGTCTTCCACAATTTGCGGAATGGAACAGACGGCCCATTATAGAAAAATGGACAAGAATAGGACATGATCTATAATTTTTGCGAGACCACGGAACAGAGAAACAGATGCAGACAGCACACAGAGTGCTGTCTGCATCTTTTGCGGCCCCATTGAAGTGAATGGGTTTGCACCCGAGCCGCCAAAAAAAGCAGCTCAGATGTGGAACCAAACCACGGTCGTGTGAATGAGCCCTTATAAACTATGCATGTGCAAGAACTAAGTGCAGTCACTATTTAGAACCAACTTTTATTTACAAGATTGTACCGAGTGTCATAGTTTCTGACTGACCATCACTATTCTTTCTCTTATAATATGGACTGGACATGACCTATTAGAACTATTGATTCTTTAGATCATAATCACTTAATTTTCTGTAATAGTGATAAAAAAAAATGCCTACTACCTCATATTGAGGGAATCTCAAACAGAGGCGTATTTACTCAGCATATCATTAAATTGTGTGTATTTAAGCTCAAGTAAGCAACCCCTCACACACACAATTTCTGTCAGTGTATTGCTTGTTGAGCCCACAGCTATTTCAGTTTGGGGAGAGATGAATAAAGCCTAGTGTTGAGTGAGCACCAAAGTGCTCGTGTGCTTGAGTAGAACACTTTGCGATGCTCGGGTGTTCTACTGAGCACAATAGGAAGAACCCCAGGCCCCCCCCTGTTCTAAAGCGGGGAGGGAGTCGGGACTCTAGTTCAGCTTAGGAGTCCCTGCTTTGACTCCATTTATAGCTATATCCATATATGGAGTCAGTGCTTGGGGACACCCCAGTGTATTTAAATCTAATTTCTGAAAAGTTTCTGCCAGGATTTAAACTCCCAACATTGTACATTAGAGGCAAGGACCTTATCCACTCAGCTATAAAGCTGAATGCTAAACAGTGTCAGAAAAACCTCATAGCAGTTTCTGATTTAGTGAGTATTCCTATTCAGCAGAAGACTTATTTTATATTTCTGTGCAGGTTAACATGTAGTTGTATAGTGTAGTGGTTAACATCGTTCTTCTAATGTACAAGCTTGGGAGTTTGAATCCCGGCATAAACATTTCAGAAATAGAGATTAAATTTATATATTTTATATTATTTTTAGTAATTTTAAAAATGTATGGCACAAAATAAATGTGTAATTACAAAAAAAAAATATATATATATATATATATATATATATATTTAGATAAAATCACACTTCTGATATATATGAATGCATATTATGTGGGAAACTACTACTGATGTTTTTAGCCATAATGTATTTACATATATTGTAATATATTATATATTCTAAATATAAAATAATAACTATGGCTAAAAACGTGTATATATATATATATATATATATGTATGTATTCGGATATTTTTTTTGCCGGGATTTAAACTCCCATGCTTGTACATTAAAAGCAAGGGTGCTAACCACTATACTATAAAGATAAAGCTACATGTTAACCTGCACAAAAATATACAACAAGTCTTCTGCTGAATAGGAATACTCACTAAATCAGAAACTACTATGAGGTTTTTGTGACACAGTTAAGCATTCAGCTTTAGAGCTGAGTGGATAAGGTCCTTGCTGCTAATGTAAAAAAGGGTTGTGAGTTCAAATCCTGGCAGAAACTTTTCAGAAATAGATGCTAAATTACATTAAAATACATTGACTCAAGCACACGTGGTGGTTGACCGAGCATGCTCACTCAACACTAATAAAGCCTCATTCACATGTCAGTGTTTCACAGTACGTGTTCTCCATGGAAAGCACACGTTTTAATGTGTGTATTCAGACATCAGTGTTTTAGCACTTTCCGTGAGTCCACGTTTTTAGCACAGATGCCTGCTTTGTTTTGTCTGTGTTCACGATTCCATCACGTCCATTATAGTCTATGGGTCCGTGAAAACCACGGATGCAACACATATGCCATCCATGGTGCATCCGTGTTTCACGTATCATTAAGAAGAGAAGATTTGAAAATTATTTTTCTTCTGTTCAGTGGCAGTGAAACACAAATGGCACACGGACAGCAAAAAACTGACACATGGTCCCAACACAGATCCTTCACGGACAGCTTCACAGATGCATAACTGACCACCTTCTCACAGATTTGAGCACAAACATGGACATGTGAATGAGGCTTATGGTTCAATTTGTTTTTATTGAAAACCATGTAAGCTTAGACATATGTAACATATGAAAGTTTCTGAATTACATATCATATCAGCGTACAGATATAAAGTCAAAAATCATCAATACAAGATGTCAGGGGGGGAGGGGAGGAAGGGGGGGAGGAAAGGTAGTGTACTAGTAGTCCAGACAAGATTCTATTGAAGCCAGACTAGACAGAGTGAGTTAAGTAATAGAACCTGAGGTTAACCACGGAATTGATACCAGGCTTCCCATTGTTTAGCGTGTGCAACGCCAGAACCCTGGTCTTCGGCACCCAACTCTTCCAGGTGCGCCAAAGAATCCAAAGCTCCAACCCAGGTCACTCTGAGGAGACTTTCTGTTGAGCGCCAAACTCAAGGAATTATTTGGCGCATTGCTATAATAAAGAATCTGAGAATGCCTTTCCCGACCACCTTAATTCTGCCCGAGTAAACTGAGAGAAGAGCTAACATGAGGAGATATAGGTGTACGGACTTTGTGTAGATGGTCATGAAGTGAGAATACATCGCGCCATAGTGTTGCTACTCCTGGACACTCCCACCAAATGTGTATCATAGTGCCTCTAGAATTCAAACACCTCCAGCAAGTGTCCGGAACAGCGGGGTAAAATTGGCTGAGCTTGGCCGGGGTCCTATACCACCTAGACCAGATCTTGTTGTTGAGTTCCTGGATCTTACAGGAGATCGAGGACTTATGAGTGAATAGAAGAGATCTCTTCCATTGATCAGGCGTTAGGGTATATCCCAACTCAGATTCCCATGATTGCATAATTTCCTTAGCCGGAGCAGGGAATTCTTCCGTGTCATCCCCGATCTCTCCCGAGTTCAGAATGGCATATATAAGAGATATAGAATGCCCGGGAGCAGAAGTAGCTAGGCATAGTTTCTCAAAGTCAAATAAGGAGGATTGTAGTTGCATACCGGGTGCCAGAGATCCAGTGAAACTGCGTAGTTGTAAGTAGTGGAACCAACGCCCTGGTGAGTCAGGGATAAGGTGTCCTAGGTCTTTAAGCTCCTTAATCCCTCTGTCATAATATATGTCTTTGACCCTGATCTGAGGCTTGGAGTGTAACCCGAGAGATGGTAGGGCTGACAGTGTGGCAGGCATCAGCGGATGACCAGATATGTTTGTGAGTGGCCCAGAGATCGTGGTCAATCGGGCCGTGGAGGCAAACCTAGTCCATATATCTACTAAGGAAGATAGGAAAGGCGATAGCCTTTGGATGGGTATATGGGTTAGGGTGCTTGTCGGGAACCAAAAAATGCCTGGAACTAGACCAGGGGCTAGAGCGTGTTCTAGTTCGACCCATAGCTTTCTCTCAAGGTTGTGGGTGAGATCAATCACGCAGTTGGCAACCGCCGCTCTGTAGTATGATAGGAAGTCAGGCAAACCCGTCCCCCCGTGTTCCTTGGATCTAATCATAAGATTGTAGCTCAGTCTGGCCTTGGACCTACCCCAAATAAAGCAGGAAGCAAGTTTCCTTAGTCGTGCAAAATAAGAGACTGGGATCCGACAGGGGATTGTCTGGAATAGATATAGGAGTCTGGGTAGAACGCCAATTTTTAAGGTGTTTATTCTACCGAACCAGTATACATTTAAGGCTGACCAAGAACGCAGGTTATTTTCAATGGTGTGGAGTATAGGGAGGTAATTGAGCTTGAACAAGTGGGAAGTATCAGAAGAGAAGTAAGTTCCCAGGTGTTTAAGCTTATTTGGGGCCCATTTAAAAGAGAATGAGTCCTTAAGTGTGGTGACATCTCTGGAAGGGAGGGTGACATTTAAAAGTTCAGATTTTTGGATGTTGACTTTAAAGTTAGACAATGTCCCAAAAATCTGAAATTCCTTCAGAACTGAGGGGAGTCCAATTCTAGGTGATGTTAAGTATAACAGGAGATCGTCGGCAAACAGTGATAGTTTGTGTTCTACGTTGCCAATGTGAATGCCTTTAATTGCGTCATTGGCTCGCAGGGCATTAGCTAAGGATTCCCTAACAAGAATGTAAAGAAACGGGGAGAGGGGGCATCACTGTCGCGCTCCATTTGAGATAGGGAAGGGATCCGACAGAGTACCATTAACACGAACCCGAGCAGTAGGGCCAGAGTATAAGGCCATGATTCTATTAATCATCTTGGGACCTAACCCAATATGCGTCAAGGTCCTTTCCAGGAAGTGCCAACTGACCCTGTTGAAGGCCTTCTCTGCATCCACCGAGAGCAGGCACATAGGGATCTTTAGTTGTTTAGCTTTAGAGATCAGACTTATAGATTTAATGGTGTTGTCGCGGGCCTCACGTCCTAGAACAAATCCTACCTGCTCTCTATGAATACAATTTGGAATGTGGCGGTGTAATCTTAAGGCTATCATTTTGGCAAATATTAGTAATAATATCAAGTCGATATTAAGAAGGGAAATGGGCCTATAATTGGAGCAAAGGGAATGATCTTTGTCCAGTTTGGGGATAACTGTAATATGGGCCTGTAAGGTTTGAGATGGGAAAGGGCATGTGGCGGATATAGAATTGAATGCATCTAGAAGTATGGGGGTTAGGTCATCCGTGAAGTATTTGTAAAAACGTGCGGTCAACCCGTCTGGGCCTGGACTCTTCCCATTTTTGACAGGAGCTTTTAATGAGTGAGGCTTAAAGGTGACCCTTTACTCCCAGGAACAAAGGATCCAGCATACTGAAATTCATCTGAGAAACGAGCAGAAAACCCACATACTTATTAGACTGTTGTGTTGATTCCACCTAAATTAACATTAATAATTAATGTTGGGGAAAATATTAGCAAAGTACAGTAAATTAGTGGCATTGTTTTAGCAATATTTTCACCTAATAAGCAGTGGCTTTGGCTTTTAACTTAAATATTTTGTTTATATGTGATATAAGTGTTAATACTATGTGTATGCCATATAGCTAACATATATACGTGTTTTCTAATTAAATTCTGAACTGGCCCTCTCCTGCTGAAAGAGGACCTAATGTTACAGAATTGGATTTGGATCAGATGTGGCTACTGAACTGATTTACAGGGCTTCTTCACCCTTTAATTCCTATGCAGGAAGTTGGACTGCAGAGGAACCACCAGGCCGCTACCTCCTAGAGTAGTCTTTGTTTTAAACTGTAGCCAGGAAACAAAGCCGAAGTTAGGGCAGGCAACAAATGAATATCCCAGTAAACAGTCCAGTAAATAATTGACAGCACAGGGTCAGAAGGAGGACCAGGGAGAGGTCAGGTCAGGGGGCCTTGGGTCAAATCTGGTAACTGGGAGAGTTTGGTGCAGGGGCAGGCAAACAAAACAATAACTCACCTTTGCGGGAAACTACTTGACTAGAACCTATTGCTCAGGCACTTTCTAACAGAAGAAGGTGCCTTAAATAGCCTAAGGAGGTAAGTATGCACCCTATTGGCTGAGAGGGGCAGAGAAGGCGAACAGTAGACCTCAGTCTGCATAGTGGACAGAGCTGCATTACATCACATCTTATATATAGTTTGCTTTTAGCCCTTGTTATTATTCCCATTACCCTAGACTTTTCTGTCTTTATAATATAATAGACTTACCTGGACTGATTGATCCTTCCAAGTAGAAACTATTTTCATTACAAAAACATTTTCGGGATCAGGAAAACTGGAACCATTTTTATCTGTGTGGATGAACAAGTGAACAATACATATTTAATTAAGGCTAGAAAGTCAAGATAAGTGTGTCTATGATAGCCACCATGTGTATTGTTTTCACAAAGTTAAAGGGGTTGTCCGGGTTCAGAGCTGACCCTGGACATACCTCCATTTTCACCCAGGCAGCCCCCCTGACTTGAGCATCGGAGCAATTCATGCTCCGATGCTATCCTTTGCCCTGCGCTAAATCGTGGGCTGCCTGGGTGAAAATATGGGTATGTCCGGGTTCAGCTCTGAACCCGGACAACCCCTTTAACTGTGATGAAACACGTGTCATGGAGATAACCCCTTAATGATTAGCCTGAACTGGGTTAATTCAAGCAGAACAGGCCAATATTGTTTTTCATGAGTTGGGCTATGTGGCTGCAGAGTGAGGTTGTTTCTGATCTTAACTAAGACCAAGAACATTGGTCTTGTCATATAGTTGATCTAGCCAGAATAGGATCACCTTGATGTGAGAACTGCATGTACTGTTCTTGCAGCTCTCACTTCGTCCTATGGAGATGAGATGACTACATGGATGAGTCCCTGTATGAGTTTAGTAGCAGGGAATGATGATATTAATCCCTCATGTTATCTCTTCCATATCAATCATAGATCAAACATGCTCTCTGATTGTCATATACAGTATGATGAGGATCATATTGTTAAAAAAATGAATGAACAGGTGAGTGCTTGCTCATCTAATTGCTCCTCTGTGTCTAATTATTTGTTTAACCTCTGATTGTTAAATAAAAACATACATTGTGTTTGTAATGACACGTACTATAAACTTAAGGGGTTGTGCCAAGCTTAGAAGTTATCCTCTAGGGCAGGGGTGGGGAACCTACGACCCATGGGTCACATAGGGCGCCCCCGGGATAATTTAATGTGGCCCACGGCCCCCTGCCACAACATATTGCGAAAATGCTAATGACCGCTTCCATTATGGAAGCGATCATTAGCATGCGGGAGGCACAGGAAGGTGAGAACTGCACTGTCTGTACTCACCTTCCCTGGCCTTCTTCCAGCCCTGCACTGTGCCCTGACACATACAGTGTCAAGATGTGGTACACATAGACACGCACTATAACCTGCAGCTGTGCACTGTCAGTTCACAGTACAGCACGGTGGGAAGAAGACCAGGGAGGGTAAGTGAATCTGCCAAAAGACAGCGCTGTACAGAGTTGGAGAGGTAAGTTTATTTATTTATTTTAAATGTCTGATCTTAGGTCTGATTGGGGCTGATCTGAAGCTAATGGAGGCTGGGTAGGGTCTTATGGGGGTCTGATCTGAGGCTGGGGGGTCTGGTTGGGGTCTAATCTGAGGCTGGGAGGTCTAATGGGAATCTGATCTGAGGTTGATGTAGGCTGAGAGGTCTGATAGGAGGCTGATTTCAGGCTGATGGAGGTGGGGGGGGGCAGATCTGAGGCTGAGAAAGGAACAAAGGCAGGGACAGTTGCAAAGAAAGAGGTAAGTGCAGTGGCAGGGAAAGTGAAAGCTGGGTGAACCTCTCTCTGGACCCCCCTGGGATGAGCTTGGCTGCCATTAATGCCAAATAAAGAACTAAACATGTGACATTTTCAACTTAAAAATTAGACTGCTATGTGTGGTCAAGATGGTGCCTGTACTATATGTAATATATATAGTGCAGGTGCCATTTTGTGCTGCAAAAATACAGAGCTCTAGATTTTTTTTTATTGAAGCGCAATTTCTGTAACTTACCCCTAAGTCCCTTATATGTTTGACCAAATACAGCAGTCAAATTTTTAAGTTGAGAATTTTGCATGGCCCCTGAACGATGTTACCCCTGCTCTTGGGGATAATTAATTGATTCCTGGGGGTTTGACCCCTGGGGATCACGCCAATCCTTTGAACAGTGGTCCCTTTCAGTGATGTCCAGTTCGCATTGTTCGCGCGTGAACACATGCGAGCTGCGATCTTTTCTCACAAGTCCGGAGAGGCATGGGTAAACAAATGCAGTCACCGGGAGCAGGCAGTTCCAAGGACAGCCGCCGGGGGCCTTCATCGGGCTGTTCTCGGAACTGCCTGCTCCCGCGGACCGCATTTGTTTTCAGACCAGCTCGCGCACAGGCACAGGTAAGGGCTTACCTGTGCCTCAGCGGACTTGTGAGAAAAGATGGCAGCTCGCGTGTGTTCTCGGGCGAACAATGCGAACTGACCATCACTGGTCCCTTTCCCCCATTTTGATGGAGTTGCAGGTCAAGCAACCACTCAATTCATTCTCTAGGGGACTGCCGAAGATATCAGAATACAGCGCTCGGCTATATCCTGTGATCCCATAGAGGATGAATGGAGTGACAAGGCGCACGCTCGACCTGATACTCCATCAGTCTATGGGAATGAGACCCCTTTTTTGGGATCAAATAATTTATTGGTCACGTCACAGTAAACACAATGAAAAAAAAGGAAATAAATTATCTTGTAAAAAGGAAATATAATTTGTTTTGATTGTGCAAGGAGTATCACATAATAAAAATTATATAAGCTTGCCATCATTGTAATTTTACTGAATCATGCAATACAGTTATTATTTTATTTATACTACCAAGTGAATGCTTTAAAAATAAAATCCCCAAAAAACTATGTTTTATCCTACACCCAAATAAATTATAATTATTTAATACATTGTGTGTACCCCAGAATTCTTCCTATAAAAACTACAACTCATCCCACAAAATGAAAGGTCTTATATAGCTACATTGAAGAAAAAATAATGGAATGATGATGGAAATAAATCACTGGTCCTACCATTACGAAAGGTCATCAATAGCAGATTGGTGGGGGTCTGACTCCTGGCACCCTTGCCATCCAGCTGTTCTTCAGTAGCTCTAATTCTGGAAATGGGAGCTGGAACTACGCAGCTCAGTTCACTTCTACGGCAGCAACTCTGCAGTACCTAGTTCCAGCCACTACACAATGGACAGAGCTGTGTAATACTGACACCGGAGCCACTGCAGAACAGCTGATTGACAGGAGAGTTAGGAGTCGGATAGCTGCTGATCTGATATTAAGTTAATAGTGATGAACGGCAGGGGCTATATTCGAATTTGCGATATTTCACTAATATTTGGGTGAATATTCGTCATATATTCGCAAATTCAAGATTATTTTCTTCATTGCGAGAAATCGGCAATGTAATATTCGCATAATGGCAGGTCTGCATGTATGTATGGACAGCAGATCCTATCACACTACCTAACACACAGCACTGCAACAGCTACACTATATCAGGATATAACCTACACTGACTATCTCCCACTAACTATCTGTATTACATATATAAGCTATCTAACTATCTATCTAATGTAGTGTGGAAAGACACTACTCTCTTTCTCAGAACTTTAAAAAAAACCTGTAGAAAATGGCTGCTGGGGAGGTTCTTATATAGTAAGGGGCGGGCAGCTTTCCTATTGGTTGCTAGGGATGTTGCTAAGCTCAGACAAAGACATTGCAGCCTTCTCATTGGCCCACAAGCAAGAAGGGAGGTTACTGATGAAAAAAAAAATCTAGAATATTCGAAAATTACAAATATATCACTATATTCAAAATATTTGTGAATTCTCGAAGTGCTGATATTTGTAAATTAATATTCGCAATTCGAATATGTGCACCTAACACTATAAAGGATAGGCCATCAATATAAGAGTTCTGGAGAACCCCTTTAAAATTGTCTTTCCCCATGATTAATGTAAAAAATTATCATCAGACATCATGTAGCACATGGCAGTTTCTTTCTAACAAAGCTAGAGCTCAGGAGGTGGGTCCATTCTGCTGCAGCTCTCTTCCTTTAACTGTCACAGCCTCTAGCAGTAGATAGGGTTGGTGGCAGTTGTCTCACCCTGCTGATTGTTGACATTCCCCGCAGTGAGTCCAGTCGCTGCTGTTTTGATTCATTCCTGTGTCCCCTTGGAGTGGAACAGTGTTATACTGTGGACCGGGAAAGTATAGGTTCGCAAGCAGATCATTTCAAACAGGAATTCCTGCTGGTCGGGAGAAGGCATTAAAGAACCTTCTCCATGCAGCACACAAAGGATGGTGTGATATTATTCTGGGAAACCAGGGTCTCAGATCGATACAAATAACACTGTTGTGCTCAAGGTTTTCGGTGGGGCTGTGTTATACTGGCGACTAATCAGCCCAATGCCTTTCTCTTAATGGGTCAAAGGTATAGGGGCTGTGGTAGTGCAACTAACTGCACCGGAGGGAAGAAATCCCCCAGGAGCACCTGGTATTTTATTCTGTCATAGGTATATTTACTATGGAGCAGAGGAAAAACCCAGATGCCACAGAAGATACAGTCATCTGCCCTGACACTCATGAGGTTCCTGAGGTAGAGGTGTTCGGGTGGAAAAACCTGTCAGGATCCACATTTTTAGAGGTGTTCGGGTGGAAGAACCTGTCAGGATCCACATTTTTAGAGGTGTTCGGGTGGAAGAACCTGTCAGGATCCACATTTTTAGAGGAGTTCGGGTGGAAGAACCTGTCCGGATCCATCCCCTGGTTCTGGTTATCGTTATCCACATGGGACTATGCCTTGGAGGCTCTAGAGACTGGTTGACCAACTGAACAAGAACCAGACGGCACCTTACGAACTTAACCGCCGGAGGCTCAGGAATAAATCTCACCAAAGTCCTGAAGCCTAAGATCCAAGGGACATGTCAGTTTGTGTGGGGGGTTTAGGATTAAAAATCTAATTATCCTGAGACCCCATGAAATGGATATTGAACTGGTTCATATGAGGTTTTGGGAGGTACATCCTATACCTTCCTGAGACCTCATAGTATTGTGTCATAAATGTCCTCGGGTTTAGGTGGGTTGGGGAAGGGGAACTGTGTAAATAAACATATATTTTGTGTGAAAGGGGATAAGACTAGGGCATGACAGGGACAGGCCCCCTCTGTTTGCCTTTTGCCACCTTGAACCCTGGAACGGTGAAGTTCATAAGGGAGGGGCTGGATGTGTAGTGTGGCTCTAGATGGGTGATGTCTAGGTGCCTAAGGATCAGTGTGCACTACAGTTCTTCCTGAACTATCACCAAGGAGGGGGTTAAGGGGGCAAATATATTTAAACTTTTTCCCAAAAAATATTGTCGTATTACCGACAACAGGGGGATTGTTGAGTATATATATATATATATATATATATATATGCAAACTTTCGTGCATGTATGATATATATGCATACACATTATAGGATGATGTGCGCAGATGTGCCCAACATCTGCGCACATCTATCCTTAGCATTCCACGGGGGATCATTGTTGGCCCCTGTGGGGAATATGTGCCCCTTATATGTCCCTTTTATAAATATGTGCCCCCACATGTGTCCCCTTATAGTATTTGTCCCCTTATATCCATAGGAAATATGTCACCTAAAACCAGAGGTATCAGTGTGAATGTGCCCCAAGCATTCACACTGATGCCATCTGATTAATTGCATCAGAATGACCGGACAAGAGTCCAGTCATCCTGTATGCTTCAAAGAACTCCGAATCAATAGAATCCAGCGCCGCTGGAGATAATTATGCATAATATTATGGACATTACTATAGCGCTGTCCGAAATGCCAAATGTTACAGCCGGGAGATCAAAGGCTTCTCCCGCCTGTCAGGAAGCGGCGCGCCCCCGACACGCTCGTGCAGGGACGCGCGGGCTGGCACAGTGATGTAATCTTACTGCGCTGCCCCACGTGTCCCTGATGGTGGCGTGCGCCACAGTGTGGGCAGTGCAGCAGTGCGGGCCGCCGGACATAAATATCCGGTGGCCCCTGCACTGGACAGAAAAGCCGAGCCGCCCCCCTGAAGAGGATCCCCCTGGACAACGAGCATACCTGGAGGGCTGAGTACCACTATCCCACCAACGATTAACCCTTATTTTATTCTATTCCCCAGACCACTATCCCACCAATGATTAACCCTTATTTTATCCTATGCCCCATACCACTATCCCACCTACGATCAACCCTTACCACACATCCCGACCTCTACCCACTACCTGCCCATATTCTCCCTGATTACCCCCACTATTCCCTTGCCTGCTGTACCCCTCCACCAACGATCACCCCTATCTCTACCAACTCTCCCTGATAAACCCTTATCCCTGCCACCTCTACCCCTGTTCCTACCATTACCCCCTACTATTCCCCAGCCTGCTGTACCCCTACCCTTTACCCCTGGACCACCAACACCCTAACCCTATAGGAGCATCTCTGCTCCCTATACTGGGTTAACCCCTGCAACCTGTGTCTGTGGCCTGCATTTACCCTTGCAGCGCCACCGTAAACCCTTCATTCATAGGGATAGTTTTTAGTCCAGGTTGGGTGGGCTGCTAATGTATGTATGTGTGTGTACTGTATAGTTAGCTTGTGGGTGGAACTTGGGATTGAATAGTGTATTTAGTGCTGTATTTATAGTACTGTATTGTTAGTGCTTTGCGTACGTTGTGTACTGTAGGATAATAAATATTGTGTGTTATTTGTACCTACTGTTACTAGCAGTAGTTAGTTCAGTAAGGCGCATGCATCTAATATAGTGATTAGCGTAAGGCAAGGTGAAAGTATAGTGTTATTAATATAAAGGTCTAAATAGGCAGAGTCATCGGTAGACGGTCCCTCCTATTTATGAATTATTGATATTTGCATAAATATTGGCAATTAATATTCCCCCTTTACACCATATCTCCTAATGAAGAGTGCCTAAATGGTGTGAGATGCAGAATTCTTTAAAAAATCAGACCACTGTCCGGCGCTGCAGGCATGAAGATAAGTCCTTGGAGTGAATAGGATTCTTTTTATTATAGTCAACGCGTTTCAGGGGCAAAGAGCCCCCTTCATCAGGACAATATACAGAATGAACATACACTTGTGATCAGGATATTTAAAACGCTGTTTTGGCGGGTTAAAAGGGGGAGGTACAGGGGGTGGGGTGGGCGTGCTTAGTATAATGAGCCTAATTGCCAGTGTCTCAAATGATCCGTGGCAATTATTGTTAAATGTCCAATCATTTCTGCAGCATACAAAACTAGGTAGCGCAGAGTCAAGCGCTTCACAGTCTGGTCCACTGTGATATTACATTGTTGCGATCGTACATTCAATAATACATATAATGATACTAATACATTGTATAGCTGCATGTAATGATACTTCTAGTGGTGCGTGCCCCGCACTAGGTCAGCACCGCACTGAACATTATGCTTTCACATAGAGCTGAGGGCATATCATGCTCCCCGCTTTGGCTATGTAGCGTGCGCCTGTCGGGTATTCAAATTGTTCAAGCAGGATCTCCCGGCTTCTCCTGCATGCTGTGACCCTCAGCGCTGCCTGATCTCTCAGACCCGGACACAGATCGATATGGTATAGCGCTGATATTAATTTAGTTCTTCCATATTCATTAGTGTGGTCACTTATGGAGACTTATCGATTCTTTATTCCCAAGGATTGGCATGATTTGAATATATGTGGTAGATGGGATATTTAAAAAAAAAAAACGCCCGGCTATGGGGTACATTTATCATCCTATGTTAATCGCTTGCACGCGGTATAGGAATATAGATGATACTATTTAAAACCTTTTTATGACCACCTATGGTCTTTTTAGGGGAAGTAGATAAAATCTATTTAAAAGAGTAAAGGAAACTCTTAAATAATACATGGTCCATAGTAAGTTAAAAAATATATATATATAAAATCTGTTGGTATTACACTGATGACTATCGCTGTAATCTCCAAGCTGTCATTATGTACCTCTAATTATAATTTAATGGATCTATAGATCTCTAACTAATTCCTTATTTGTAGGCATAGGGGATGTAATACAATAAGGCAGGCTTGTAGTTCAATATATGGATCTGTAGGGTAATAGCTAATAGGGGAAAATTAATAATGGCAGAAATAATATTAATAATAATAAGAATAGTAAAAAATAATTAATAGCTGCGTATGGATGATATATACGTGATTAGGTCTGTCTATAGGTATTGTATAGGTGTTGTGGTATATATTACCCATAATTCAATCGTTATATTATTAGTTCTCTGAGGTATTAAACAGATATGTATCTCTCTATATATACATGCATAGAAGTACACATATGCACACAATCGTATATCGGTGTCTGTCTGGGCGCCTAGGCGGAATTGATACGTATTGGCCAATATATGTATGTTGTTTATCATAAGATGGTCTCATTGATTTCGTTCAAGCCTCGTGGGCTCAGTGTGTCTAATTGATACATCCAATACACTTCCCTTTTTTGTAATTTTTCAAACCGGTTAAAAGGGTTCTCCGGTATGAAATCAATTGGGGTGATTTTAATCTCATGTTTTTCTTTTTCCGGTGTGGATGCACAATGTCTGGACACCCCATGTTTCAAATACTGTTTGCGGATATTGTACCTGTGTTGGTTCACCCGGCAGTGAAAGGCTTGTGTAGTGCGGCCTACGTATTGCAGGCCGCATCTGCATTCGATGAGGTAAATGACATAGGTAGAATGGCAGGTGAGGTGATGTTTTATGGGGAATGATGTGCCATTGCAGTTGGAGGTAAAGGACGTCTGTTTGTGCGTGATGATTTTGCAACATAGGCAGTTCTTGGCTCCACACCTATAGCTCCCTTTTTTGTTTTCTTCCCCTTTCCCTCTGCTTGGTTCGCCTACTTTTATTGTTTGGGTGTGTTGTTTGGGTTTGCTTGGGGCTAGTATATTTTTTATGGTTGGTGCTCGTCTGTAAGTAATTTTCGGTATGGTGGGTAGGTATTTTGCTATATATGGATCTTGACAAAGAATATGCCAATGGTTTTTCAAGATTTTTTGTATCTGTCTATTGGATGTGTTGTATTGTGTAATGAACCGGACTATTTCATTAGGATCCTGTTGTTTGGTGGTGATCGATAGGCATTCCTCTTGTGTCTGTAGGCTGCTCTTTTTTATAGCGTCTTTAACTAGTTTTTTGGGGTAGCCCTTATCACGGAACCTATTCTCAAGAATTTTGGTCTGGGTTCTGAAGTCCTCATTTTTAGTACAGTTACGTCTCATCCTTTTGCATTGGCTGTAGGGTATATTCTGAAGCCACTTCTTGTGGTGGAAGCTGGAATAGTGGATGTAGCTATTGGTGTCCACTGATTTGAAATATGTTTTTGTGCTTAGGTGGTTGTTATGGCATGAGATAATGATATCCAGAAATTCTATCTCAGTTTTATTGTAATTTGGAGTGAAGGAGATTCCCCAGTTTGTGTTATTGAGGGAGTTACAGAAAACTTTCGCTGAATCTTCATTCCCATTCCAGATAATGAACAAGTCAGCGATATATCTTTTGTAATACACGATCTGTTTGTGGCATGCCGGGTGGTGGGTGATGATTTTTTCTTCAAATTCACCCATAAATAGGTTTGCGAACGCCGGCGCTACTCGCGTACCCATAGCGGTTCCTTTACGCTGATGGTAGACCGTGTTGTGGTAGATGAAGTAATTGTTCTGGAGAATGAAGCGTAAGCGTTCCAGAAGAAATTCTATTTGGGCCGATGTCAGTGTGTCATCTTTTTGTAATGTTGTTTTTACGCATTCTATTCCTATGTCGTGTTCGATATTCGAATAGAGCGCCGTCACATCCATAGTGAGTAGGCCATATGTATCTTTCCACTCTATTTGTTTTAGTTCTCGGATGAGTTGGCTCGAATCATGTAGGTAGCTTGGTAATTTCTTTACGTATGGTTGTAAATATATATCCATGAACTGCGATAGGTTACTGGTGGCGCATTTCGTATTAGATACGATGGGTCTGCCGGGTGGATTTTGTATATTTTTGTGTATTTTGGGTAGGTGATAAAAATACGGGGTGCACGGTGTTTTGGGGAACAGAAAATTGCGTTCTTTTTTATTTATGTACCCTTTGTCATAAGCATTCTTCACGAGGGAATTTAGTTTCTTTGTGATTTCGGGGAATGGATCATATTGAAATGGGTTCATAGTAGTTGGTATCACTAAGAATATTTGGTGTGAGAAGTCTAAAAGCCCGGGCAAAACTCTTCTGGAATTCTGGGAAGAAGGTATGCAAATGACCTCTTAGCAAGCTCTGCCTCTAATGCCACCAGATGTAAGGTAGCTATCCTATAAGTCAAAAGACACTCTCCATAAGGAGATATGGTATTCCCCAAATCCTGACATAGTGCTCTAACCCAGTTAAGACAATACTCTCTGTTTGGCACTAATGTGGGGAAATCACCCTGAAACAGCTGCTGGCTTAATTATTATCTCAGTTATGTCTCAAGGCATGTTTAAAAGGTTGATCATTGACTTAAAGGATAGCTACCTTACATCTGGTGGCATTAGAATCAAAGCTTCCTAAGAGCTCATTTGCATAACCTTTTCCCTAATTTTCATTTTGGGATTACACCTTAAAATTTTGTGGGAACAAGTAAATAAATGGTGGCAACTTCTTATGAGACCTAGAGTCCAACCGGAAAAGGTACATTATGATTCAGCCATGTTCATTTCAATTGATGCAAATAACTCTCAACTGTTCACATGTTCAGCATGGATGTTGTCTAATTTGCTTCAGACAACATGCACACGACCATAATGCGATCCACAAACTACAGATGCAGAAAATATGGATACTTTCTGTGTACAATGCAGATTTTGATTGCTCCAGTCACTAGAAATGACTATTCTTCTCCACAATATGGACAAGAATAGGACATGTTTTATAATTTGTGGAACCGACATACACATAAGAACTTTTTTTTGTGGACTTACAGAAATTAATAGGTCCATACTCTATCAGTATAAAAAAAATGCAGATCAGACACTATTGCAATATACGGTCGTGTGCAGGATGTCTCAGATCATACACTTCTCTGCACTGAAAATGAAGAAATTATGGGGTATTTAATATAAAGGCAAAACATATAAAAACATAAAACAGCAAAACATTTTTGTATAGTATTATTATAAGTATTATTATAATTAATACACTCATAATCTCTACATAAATTAGATACATACCCTGCAAGATGTCTGAAAAAGCAGGAAATGAGGACGCAAAATGTTCTGTGCTTTTCCATTTGCCACGAGTAGACTCCATTTTCTCCTGACTGCAAAGAAACATATAATCTAGGTCTATAGAAGCATACTATATTACATTAAATACGCATTAAATAATAATGCATATTCAGTTAAAATCCTTAAATATGGCATCACTCCACTTCAAATATTCTGGGTTATAATAATGGGACTCCAGTTGGCATGGCCGTAGCAGCCAACCTCCACTCTGATCACCGATGCCACTATCTAGGTCCTATAGCACAATTAAAAGGGTGTCTTCCTCCTTACTCAACTCCTTGAGACTGCTGGAGAAAACCAAGTAGAAGCGTTTAGCCATCTCCAGAATCCCTATAGAGCTAAATGAGGCAGCAGCTGCTCTATTCAAGCGGAGGAGCATTAGCCCCAGCCAGGGTCAGACTGGGGTTCTTAGGGCCCACCAGTAAAATGTATTTTGGGGGCCCACCGTACAGATATATTAAAATATTAACTGCTCACACAGCAGCAAGATGCTACCAGATGATTGAATATGGGGGGTCCCTGCAGCAACTTTGAAAATGTAGGTACTGGGGAAAAGAGGACACTGGCTAGCTTTCCTCTATATCTAGAAGTCATCTCAGCTCTGATCATGTCTATAATAATAAACTGGGGAGTTTCTGTAATAATATATCACTTTTTTATATGAACATAGGCTGGTTGAGGTGCTGTACATTGAATATATGTATGTAGTGCAGTAAGTCTACTGTGTTATGTGCCACTCGTGCAGGGGGTGGGAGACTAGGTGCTCACCTTACTCAGGGGCCCACCAGGTGATTCACCTGTACCCCTTGTGGGCCAGTCTGAGCCTGGCCCCAGCTCTCATAATTTTAGAGGCCCCAGCAGTCTGAAGCAGTGTTGATCGCAAATATTTTGATCGCAAATATTGGCACTTCGAGAATTTGCGAATATCTAGAATATAGTACTATAGCTTCGTAATCGCAAATATAAAAAAAAAAATTGTTCATCAGTACCCATGATACCTCACTGCTTCTTGCTTGTGGGACAAGGAGAAGGCTGCAATATCTTTGACTTTAGGAGTAGTGTTGATTGTGAATTGTATCCCAAATTTTTATTGCAAACTTTCCGATTGCCGATTATCTCACTCAAGAAAATAATAAACGGAGATCACAAATTCGCGAATATATGAGGAATATTCCCCCAAATATTCTCAAAATATCCCAAATCACTGGTCTGAATCCTGCTTATGAATATGGGATACCTTGCCTTAAATGCATAACCCATTTAAAGTGATGCTCTGGATATTATTTCTAGCTTAGAATTGTTATGGAGTTATTCCCCATATTTCAGAACATTGAACGTTTTAAAATAGGGCACTTCTTTGATAGTATCTTAATAGGAACAAATGTATAAAATGTAAAACAAACATATATTTATATATGTGTTACCTGCCAGATCGACTGCTACACTTTGAATTTAAATCCATCATCAGTGATTTACTGACATATAATAACTTTTTTAGGAAGTGTAGAAGACTGTGAAGACCTATTGCATTTGTTGCGTAGCTCTCCAGCCGTTCCTTTTTGCTTTGTTGTTTCTGCACAGCGAGAGAATATTTTGCAGAGAGTTCAATCACTTTCTTTGACAATAGATTATGTGAATGTTCTCCAGTCATGTCATGGTTTATTTGATTCCACCCAGGTAACATCAAGCACAAGTGATCTATGCCTGATATCACTCCAAAAGTGACAGATCCCTGAAGCTTCAGGATGTCCAAATGTCTGATGCAGAAATTGTCCAAATCTTTGTCTATACCCCAAGGTATGAGACAGGAGAGTAGGAGTTTCGCAGTATCAGTAACCATGTTAACATCTATTTTTCCTGAAGACTGGCTCTTGTTTTTCTTGGCACTTTTGAACTTCTTGTGCCTTTTGATGCCACTACCTTCTTCGAGAAATCGGTTGATATTTTCTTTAGGGGTTGATTCAGGGACTGGCCCGTCCATCTGAAACAATGATCCAGCAGTTTTATTTCTTTTTAGTGTCAAAGGTCTTTTTTCAGAGGAACTTTTGGCAGTTTTCAGTGCATCATAGCTATGGAAAGAGTTTGCTGTCTTCAGTCCATTGGCTTGAGAGGTCTGTAAAAGTTTTAAAACTTTTTCCAGATCAAAGAGAAGTAAATGTAGACTGATGTTATAGGTAGATTGCACCGGCACAACAGTGAAAGGGCTGGAGGAGCAGCTGGAATCCGCAATCTAGGATGAAAAATATTTGACATAGTTAATTTTATGAAGTTGCTAATCTGAATATACAGAATGTCATTATAAAATTGGTATTCAGTAGTTCAATGTACAGTTAAGCTATTGGGCAAAAGCTTGTTTGACCAAGAACTATTCCCCCCATGCTCTTACACTCTGGGCTCAGCTGAGAGTGCATGCTTTCTCAAAAGAACAAAATGGTTGGGCATGTAGAAATCCAAAATGTCTGGCTCCTCTTTTCTGTAACGTCTGCAATAGAGGCAAGATTCAGGACATCTCAAGATGGTTGTACTGTCCAGCTGAAATTTAGAGGTACAGCTGTACCTGTGTAATGAGTTTGACTATCTTTAGAGTTAATTATGTCTAATCAGACTTGCAAAAAAACATTGTAAGATAAAATTATGGTTTTTTTCTTGCTTTCTTCACATATTGTCTACACGTGTGATTAAAAATTAGGGTATAATATTATTATTACGTAATAATTGTATTAATGGTAATTTAAATATGTCTCATTATTGGGTACTCAGGGCAAATTTACTAAGAAAATATGCCATAGATTGACACATACAGTTACAAAACATCTTAGACACTTTTTTTTCACCTGGCTCAGCATATGGGCATGGATTAGTGGAAATCAGGGTGTGGCTTAACTGGGTGTAGTTTAGTTGAAAGGGGAGTAAGCAACCAAGGGGAGTACACAAACGCACAAAGCAAACCAGATTGTAGGCAGTATAAAGTTAGACTTGATGCACCAAATTTATCGTCCAGCGTGAGGTGCGGTGATAAATCTGGTGCCTCTTTAGACTGTCTGGTCTAAGATTACACTGGTTAAATTTGGACAGTGTTAGTAAGTCTTCCCCTAATGGTCCCTTTACATGGGCAGACTATCAAGTCAATTATTAGGAATCAGTCCATATAAAAGTGCCACCTATCACCCAATGAACAAGCACATTTTTGTTCATCAGGTAAAAGCATTGTTTTTGAGGACAACAAAATCATTCTTTCTGGTCAGCAGATCATCTTACTGAACATTTATCTGCTGCCCTAAAACGATGAATATGTGCTGCAGCAATTGCTAACCCCCATATAGAGATGATGAATGTTGCATTTAAATTCAGCTTTTACCCCAGATCACAATCCGACAATTATCGGGAATGAACGGTTCATTCTCAATACTTGCCTGGGCATCAGCCAATATAAAGGGGCCTTTAGTCTTTATTTTCTTTATTTATCCAGTATCCCTTTAAATCTTCAAGGTCAAAAAAAAAAAATCCCATTTATCCTCCTATTTTCAGTCACTATTATAAAACTAAATGCAGTATTGTCTTATTTTAAATTATCAACCAAAAGAAATTAGTTACAACTCATTTTAGTAAGAAAACTAAATTTTTACATTGCTTCATTATTTTTCAAATGGTTATGCCAAGATGCTAATGGTAGAAGAAAGTGAGATGAATCATCTAGCACAGTGATGGTGAACCTATGGCACGGGTGCCAGAGGCGGCACTCGGAGCCCTCTCTGTGGGCACCCGCACCCTGGAAAAAGTCTATGGTGCGCCAATATGCCTTAGACTTTTCCTGCCATTCATCAGCGCAGGCGCACTATGAACAGCACAGGCAGCGCATTGTATGTAGGCAGGCTATTATAGCTAAATGGTAAATTACATGGAAGATACACTATACTGGACTGTAGGATTCAGGTTAAATTGCCATTTTGGCACATTGCGATAAATAAGTGGGTTTTGGGTTGCAGTTGCGGCACTCGGCCTCTAAAAGGTTCGCCATCACTGATCTAGCATGTTATAAAGACAGTGTGAAGTTGCCATCTATGAAGGGCCATATGCTTGGACCATCACTGATTCTCATATCCTAGGGATTCTTTCTCTACTGTACATGTTTATATTTCTTGAACATGTAATGTAAGTTAAAGAGTCCCTGTCACCTCTCCTGACATGCCTGTTTTAATAGCTTCATGCATTCCCCATGTAATAACAATTCTGGAAAATCTGTTCTTATGGCTCTATGTTTTGCCATTCCTCTATTATTTCTACTAGACGTTATGACTGAATTTCTAGCAGTCTGCAGTAAGGGTACATGGGGGTGGTAACAAGTTGGAGGGGGTTCCCCTGCACAGACTCATTTTATCCAATCAGCTTGGTTATTTTCAGACTGTGCAGGTACACCCCTCCAACCCCCCTGTACCCTTACTGCAGACTGCTAGCAATTCAGTCATAACTTCTAATAGAAATATTAAAGGAAAAACAGAACATAGAGACAAAAGAATAGACGTTCCAGAATTATTATTATTACATGGGAAATGCATGAAGCTATTAAAACAGGCATGTCAGGAGAGGCGACAGGTCCTCTTTAGGTATAGTAGATGGGTAATGGATTCAGGGATATTTTCTTACATTAAGAGTTGTAAAGGATTTTATTCCGCTAAGGATGGCCATACACTTTACATTACTTGTTCATCAGCCGGCTATTTCTCATGACTACCCCGAACATATGCACTTGTGGAGGTGGGATAAAGCTGCAGCCAAACATGTATGTCATATGAGAACAAAAAGATTGAGCATACTGAAACTCAACAGCATGATCCTTCTTTCCCGGACATTAACCATGGTGGAAATATTTCTGTGGGATAGGCCAACTGACATTAATGTGCAAGGCCAGCTTTAGATGATAAAAATTGGCTTCTGTCTCATAGGTGTCACCTTCTATTGTTCAGGGTCAACGCTGCAGGATATCAGGTTTAAAATTGATGTCCTTTTTCATCCTCACTGTTAGTAAACTAGGATATCTGTCACTGGACATAGCCAACACAAAGCTTGCACTATGCAATGGTTACAACTAGTTTTAATCTCATAACACTTACTGTAAATCACTTTTGCATTTATAAAATCTTACAAATATACTTGGAATTAGTTGGAAGGCTTGTCTGGCATTTGGAAAAGTATAATGCATGACATAAAATAGGATTTTAATACTCAATTTCTATTTCCCATCACAATTTTGGGTTGTATTAGTTCATAACGATTTGCACTTTTAGGCTAATAGGAAAACCCTGTCTACTTAATCTATTGTGACATATTCACTAACTGATAGATATATAAATGAAAGGGTTTATCCAGGATTAAAAAATTGTGCTGCTTCATTCCAGAAGCTTCATGCCAAGCTCAGCTCCATTGAAGTCAGTAGGGCATAGATGTAATACCACACACAACCTGTGCTGTTTTTGGAATAAAACAGCCATATTTTTGTAGCCCTGGCAACTCCATTAACTTTCTTTCCAAAAAAGAAATGAAAGGTGTGGAAGGCACTTATCCTATAAGTCAATGTTTAGCCTTTTAAATGGGCCCTGAGACATAATTTAGGATTATTGCCTCTCATCAGTGCAATGAAGGGAGGGTCGGCTAAGGGCCTTTTTACACTGCCTGATGTTCGCGCACTGTTGGATGAACACATCTATCTGCACTCATTTGCACTGACCTGATTATACAGGCCAATGTAAACTTTGAATGAGGGAGGAATGATTGCTAAAGCTGCTGTTCCTCCATAATTCTCTTCTATTCATTATCGGCAGTACATCCCTGACTACACTAAGAGATGTGCTGCTGACAATCGGGCATCTTTCATCTTGCTGAAAGATGACCATCAGCTGATAAATCAACAGTTGCTCATTTATTGGCTGATAGGCTGCTCAATCATACGAACACTTGATCCCGATAATAGGCCCAAAAATCACGTAGTCTAATAGGGTGTTTAAGAGGGTGAGAGGCCATAAAATAATAGAGAAATGAATGCTAATCTGTAGAAACTGATCAGATAATGCTACCAACGCTTGAGATAGGACCATAGTCGGATATCAGACGTTCTGAGCCAGCTCATGAACCAAGGAACAGATGTTGTCAAAACCTCGAGCAGAGTACTAAAACAGTGAGCAGGGTCACAATAGGATGCCCAACAAGTAGAGATGAATGAATTCAGATTCGAGAGGGAGAGAGAGTTCTCATGGAGCATCAGGCCTTCAGTCATTGTATCTTCAATCACAAACCATATGTGGCTTCTGAGCCACTAGTTGAGTACTGCTATTATAAGTATCAGATAATATTTGTTGTCTATACTTTAAGCAGTGACTCAATAAATTAATGTCTATATGCCACCTATGAAACTGCAATCATTCAATGCTTCATTCTCATGTGGTCGAGGGCAGGCAACACACAAAAAGAAGCAAAAGCTTACAAACTGTAACAGCATGAATCAAACTTAATACACTCTACAATGCCAGACTTTTTCAACAATGTGTTCCTGACTATAATATGTTACCTTTAACATGCCAGCTGCATTTCATATTTTCAACACTAGCAGTTTAAACCATAGGAGTTTTATTTGGCTATCTCAACTCACAGTAGTAGTAACTTACTGATGCCTGCATGAACACAAGCGACTTGCCATTGCCAGCAGAGTTGACAGCTTTCTGGATGTGACCAGTTCTCCCTGCAGCTATAGTTACAGAATTCCCCCTATTGTGAGTTTTCTCTTTATAGACTTGAAACTTAACTGTTCTCAAGGAAATTTTGTTCAAGATTATTATTGAATGCACAGAGAGTAATCACTCAGGAAGACAAATACTGTTCTTCTTCAAAACCGTACACATTTTACTCAGTTCTGTTGATATATTATCTGTAAACTTTTTTGCTTCAATAGGACCTTGGAGAATTTCCGTTCTTGTAGCTGCGGCGTGCTGTGACTTTATAGTCTTGTTGTTATGAACTTTTTATTGAGTTTTACTACTTGCATATATAATTTCAGATTACATTCCTGATTGTTGTTTTAGACAAAGTTTTATACTGTGGTGCAGGTCGCGTGTTGAGCCTAAATGACTGGAAAACATTTCAGTCTTAGAGGATTCACTAATGTTGGTGTCTGCAATATAAAATAATGCACATCACAAATCGATGGGCTGTTTTTTTTTAAAATGGGGCTGGGCATTCACCTCTTTTAGACATATGTTCACATACTGTACAAATACTGCATGTATACATAAATGAATCAGCTACCTACATTACATTGTGTAGGATGTGTAGGATCACCTCAAGCTCCAAAAAAAGCATAGAAAGCGCAAAACCTCTAAAGGTGGTATCTGGCACAAGACATTAGCAGACCCTCCTGCAAGCTGATAGGTGGGTCCTTATTTATTCAGCACATCCCAACGATTCTTAATGAAATTGAGAACCAGAGATCTGCAATTCCAAATCAACACATTTATTGCTTTGCAATGGTCCTTAAACCATAACAGAAAAATGGTTGCGGTGTGCAAGATGCCATTATTCTGCTAAAAGAGGTCACTTGTGGCCTATGACTTCTACCTGGTACCCTACTTGAGGATGATACAATGACTCACATGGGCATAGTGAGGTTTTCCTTAAACAGCAGTTTAAACTTGAGGCAACAAATTACCGAAATTTCAGATAAGTGTACAGTTTAAAACTAGGCCATTTTGATAGATTTTCTTTGTGCATTGTTTGCTTGATTCTAGCAAGTTCCCCAATCAGAGCAGTAAGATGTTTAAATTTAAATTTACGTTTGTTTTCCCCCCCTTACTTTTCATCCCCATTTAAACACGTGCTTCATGGGCAATGTTACTAAGTGTCCTGTCTGTGCAATGTATGCATGCCTTGAAGAGCCATTTGATGGTAAATACATTTTCACTAGATGCAAGCACGTTGCATATTTGGAAGCCCAGATTCTGGATCTAAATGTGCAACTTGCAACTTGCAGAAGCATTGCAAGCCTGGTGAGAGGCTTAGACCTCACTGTGTAGACACTTGCTGGGGTCAGTGAAATGGGGGTGAGGGGTCAGTGAAATGGGGGGTGAATGGAGGAAGGCAAGATCAGGACTATGGAATTGGCAGTTGTGTTAATCATCAGCAGATGCTGGTGGTAGGGGACGCTATTATTAGGATAGACAGACAGGATCATCTGTCTGCGGCTGAGGAAAACCCAGCGGTCATGGTACACATTGGTATGAATAACAAAGTCAGTGGGAGATGAAAGGTCCTTAAAAATGATTTTAAGGAACTAGGGGAGAAGCTCAAATCCAATACCTCTAAGGTAGTGTTTCAGAAATACCATCAGTGCCACGAGCATCATAAGAGACAGAGGGAACTTAGGGAATTAAAAAAGTGTCTCAAAGCTGGTTCAGGAAAGAAGGGTTTGGGTTCACCGGGTTGACTTCTCTGACTGCTATAGGCTCTACAGTAGGGATGGGCTGCACTTTAATAGCAAGGGTGCAACTGCTCTGGGGGGAAAATGGTTAGACTGCTAGAAGAGCTTTTAAACTAGGATATGGGAGAGGTAAGGGGTCATACTAATAAGGGGGTAGAAAGTGTAGATAGAAAGTGGGATATAAAGGGTACAGTCGGGATTTAAAGTGGCTCTGTCACCAGGATCAACCCTATTAAACCAGACATACTAGCTGTTTAGACTCATCATGCTTATTAAACCTGGGAGCTCTATATATGCAAAACCATGCACTTACCACAAAGCTATACCATTACCACATAGAGAGGTATGTTTTTTTCTATATAATATGTGTTATAAGCTAACACATATTACTAGTGTCTTTCTAATCATATATTGTGCTTGTCTAGCTAATATGTATATTAGCTTTCTGAGCAGATCTCAGTATGGTGAAGCTATAGTACATAGAGTATATTATACGTAGATGCTAGGACAGAGCTCTGCCCTCAGCATGTCTAGCCTTGTCAATCAAGGGGAGGGTGCAGAGCACATGGGGTGTTACAAAGCAGTGCTCAACGGGTTAAGCCCCGACTACTGGTGCTCAAACTTCTCATTAGCATATGAATACAAATTCTGATTTATCTGAAACTGTTTAGCATACAGACAAAAGGAAGGTATTGTTCTTATGAGCATGATGATCCCTAACAGTCAGTATGTCTGGTTTAATAGGGTTGATCCTGGTGATAGAGACACTTTACTGGTGACTGGTGTTAGTGAGGAAAGCAGGGATGTGATTAGGAATAACTGTACACCTATGAATAACAAAGCTGCTGGTAACATGAATCAATTACAAACCAACAATATCAACCAATGTACCCCCAAGAAAAATCACAGTTATTGACTTTCCAGGAACTGAATTGGGGAAATTAAATTGCAACTTAAAATGCTTGCTATAACTCCAGCAATCAAAATGGGGTAGCTGGAGTCTGTGTTACTAGGGGAACACATAGATGTAGTTGGTGTGGCTGAGACATAGCTGGGCTCTTCAAAAGACTAGACTATAAATATTCAGGGTTTTGCACTCTTTAGGAAAGACAAGGCCAATAGAAAAGGCAGTGGAATGTGCCTGTATCTGAGAAGTGATAAGAAGGCAAAGGGGGGTCTGGTTTCCCGGAGGGGTGAACCATAAGCCTGTATGCAGTGCTGCTTGGGGCTTCCATGTACTGTGTGAGCATGAGGGGCTCTGGCAGAGTTGGTATGCTGGATTCCTGTGTGGTAGTTTGTACTGTGACCTGCTGTGTGTTCGGGCTCCTGTACTTATGCACGGGTTCGAGTTGTGGAGGCTTCGGTAAGTAAGTAAGTAGTCTTGTTGTTCTTACCTGCCGATCCTCTAGCTGTGTATGGGCTTCCCTTTTCCCTGCTGCTTGACCATTTGAGACTCCTGTTCATCCATGTCTGGGAAGAACAGGTCGTCTCTCCCCTGCTCCTATGTGAGGGATTATCAGGGCAACTCAGGGCCATAGGTATCCTGGTATGAGCCTTCCTACCATCCAGGTCCGCTTATACGGTGAGGAGTTAGGGTGAGGATTAGGGACGCAATAGGAGGTGACCTGTTCCCTGATTCCGCCGTCCTGGCCTAGTTGCTACCATTATCAGTTTCCATTATACGGTGGGGGGTTTGCCCACTCCCCACCGTGGCAACATCACAAAAAAGAAAGAAGTATGGCTGGGGTCATGGTTCTGCCTCTACTGCAAAGGAAAGAAGATTC
This sequence comes from Bufo gargarizans, assembly GCF_014858855.1. NCBI lineage: Eukaryota > Metazoa > Chordata > Amphibia > Anura > Bufonidae > Bufo > Bufo gargarizans. The sequence goes on from NC_058081.1 coordinate 165,254,371, forward strand.
ATTAAATTGCTGCAGGACCACTTATTTGCCAGTTTGTAGAAGATCAAAATAAGGGGAATGCTTTGCTGTTATTTTATTAAATCTGTGATTTCACACAGTAATATACTCAATTTGCTAACTGTAGATATGGTAGAAGCTATGCTAAATTAGTTAAATGTGAACATGGCTCCAGGTCCAGATGGACTACGCCCATTTGTCATTTCTCTCAGTTCAGTCATTGCTGTGACCCTGTTCATAATTTTTTAGAGATTCTCTAGGGACTGGTACAGTGACAAATGACTGACCCAAGGCAGTAGTGACCATATTAAAAAAAAGGGATCTAGGTCTTCCACAGTTAATTATAGACCATTAAGCTTAACTTCTGTTGAAGGAAAATGTTTGAAGGAATCTTAAGGCACTGCGCATACATGAGTATGTGACTTTTAACAATATCATAAGTAATAGCCAGCATGGGTTTACTAAGTAGAGAAGTTGTCAGACTAATCTGATTTGTTTTTATGAGGAGGTGAGTAGTAGCCTAGACAGAGAGGTGGCTGTGGATGTAGTGTTCTTGGATTTTGCAAAGGCATTTGATACTGTCCCTCATAGATGTTTATGTGGCCATTTATCAAACTGGTATAAAGTAGAACTATCTTAGTTGCCCATAGCAACCAATCAGATTCCACCTTTCATTTTTGATAGCTCCTTTGGAAAATGAAAGGTGTAATCTGATTGGGTGCTATGGGCAACAAAGCCAGTTCTACTTTACACCAGTTTAATACATGACCCCCTTAATATTTAACATAAGGTCTATAGGCTTAGAAATTATAGTTTGTAATTGGATTGAAAACTGTCTGAAGGACCGTGTCCAGACAATTGTGGTCAATGATTCCTATTCTGAATTGTCCTGGGTTATAAATGGTGTACCACAAGGTTAAACATGGGACTCCCTACTATTTAATGATATAGAGGATGGGATTAATAGCACCATTTCTATTTTTGCAGATGACACCAAGCTATGTAGTACTGTGCAGTGTATGGAAGATGTTGAACAACCTCAAGCTGATTTGGACACTGAGTGTTTGAGCAACTCGGCAAACAAGGTTGAATGTGGATAAATGTAGTTATTCATCTGGATAGTAATAATCTACATGCATCATATATAGGGTGGTCAGAGGTCCAGCATTCTGACCCTGTGTCCTCAGTCCAGCACACGCTCAGACAGCAGTACTGTGAGTCACCTGCCCCTGCAGCTGACATGAAGTTCTGCATTTAATTTTTTTTCAATCTCTGTTGGCTGCGAGTAGAGGACATGGCCTAACTGACTCAGGGCATGGCTTAGCAGAGCCAGGGCTGTAATCTCTGACTTTTGAGGATAGTCTGAGTGGCCACTGGGAGAGTTACTTCTAGAGAAGGATTTGGTGTACTTGTAGATCTTAGGTAAAATAAATAACAGCATACAATATCAATCAGCTGCTTCTAAGGCCACCAGGATATTGTCATTCATTAAACGAGGCATGGACTCGCGGGGCAGGGATGTAATATCACCATAGTGAATAGTGAATTTTTTTTTGCGAATATCGGCACTTCGCTAATACGCAAATATTTAGAATATAGCGCTATAAATTAATTATTTAGATATTTTTTTTTTTTATTGTTATATTTTTTTCTTTCCCACTTCCCAAAAGTAGTTCTTACCTGTTCTGAGGATTCCTGGCTTCCTGGCTGCTCTAGTCAGTGCCCGTTGCCACTCCTGCTGACTTCCGTGCTCATGGAGCTTCCCCATCACCATGGGAACGCCTCCATACTAGAATGTACTGTCGGATGTGAGAATTAAGTTGAAATCGCAATGCGATTAATATAACTTGAAGTAATTGCATTGCGATTTCAACTTAGAGCTGGGTTTCTAATGGGTCAGCTTGCTTAACAAAGTTAACGAATATGGAATATAGCAGGTCTAAGTTGAAATCGCAATGCGATGACTTCAAGTTATATTAATCACATTGCGATTTCAACTTAGCACTGCTATATTCCATATTCGTTAACTTTGTTAATTCTAGCAAGCTGACCCATTAGAAACACAGCTCTAAGTTGAAATCGCAATGCGATTAATATAACTTGAAATATTCGCATTGCGATTTCAACTTAGACCTGGTTTGCTATGGATGGCTTGGTAGAATAAGCGAAGATGACGAATATGACAAATGTATTCGTCATATTCCTCAAAACGAAGATAACAAAATATTCTCCATCTTCGTTTTAGCTCAATATTCGTCAACTTCGCTAATTCTAGCAATCAAATAGGAAAGTTGACTATAGATACAGCTGTGTTTAATTCCCTATGCGATTATATTACTTAGCTTTTTTTTAATAAATAGAATAATTTTTATAATTATCAAGTATTATAATTATTCTATTTATAAAAAAAAAAGCGAAAAGCGTAATATTATCGCATAGCGAATTAAAAACCTAGCTGTCTCTAGTCAACTTTCCTATTTGATTGCTAGAATTAGCGAAGTTGACGAATATGGAGCTAAATGTAGATGGAGAATATTTCGTTATCTTCGTTTTGAGGAATATGACAAATACATTCGTCATATTCGTCATCTTCGCTAATTCTAGATATCAAACCAATAGGAAAGTTGCCTCAAGTTAAAATCGCAATACACGATTATTTAGATTGCATATTAATCGCGATAACTAGAATAATGCCGAATATTTGATTTCGAGGAATATGAGACGAATATTCTAACAAATATTTGCAAATTTAGCTGAAATCGAATATGGCACCTCCCGCTCATCACTAGTTATCAAACACATCTTACTAGCAACACCTATTTGACGGGCTTCCTAGTGCCTACTAGTCAATGTTCAAATTTTTACCAAGCCTTGTAATATAACAAGGGAAAATGGCCAAGCCATGTATCAATTTGCAGACAGCTGTTTTGGGTGACTGCCCCTGATCAGTATAAAGTAAAATTCTGGCTACCTGAGTGTGATGCCTTAAAGGCAGATTAGCAGATGTTCTGGCTGTCCTTAAGGAAACCATCTCTGTAAGGAGACTTACTGTAGTTCTCCCAATGAAAGTGAATCATGTAACTGCAGGAATGTGGTTTTCTTGCACATTTGACTGCTGTTGACAGTACTTATTAGGCCTTGTCACTTGTCAGTAGGGATCTGAACCAACCAGGAAGGGTGCCACAGTCCTGGAATGGATAAAGGAGAGTGAAGTTTTTGTTTTTGCTCTGGCCACTGCCTGCTGATCTGTTTGACAACTCCTATAATTTCAGCCAGCACCTCACCTAAGTTGCAGTGAAGGCATTCCACTCAACCAGCCATAAGCCAACCTCACCTAAGAGCAAACATTGTGCCCCAGGATAAGGAGGTTGGCATTACACACAATGAATTGTGAGACATGGGATCTAGCAGTTTCTAATAACAATAAAATTGTTTATAGGTGAGGTTTGCGAAATAACTCCAACAACAATAGCCGACGGCACCAAGGCATGTTGATAGCATACATTTGGCAAGCCAAGAGAGGAAGGTATGACGGCATAAACACATTTGGTATATGGCAAATACAAAGAGGCTTCTATATAAGATGGTGTAACCTACTGGTTGTTAAGGACAGTGGGTGTGGACCCACTGTGCCAACTAATCAGTTTGGCTTTCAGCTAAACCTAAGGGCATTGTCCTTGTGGTTCCCTGTTATTCACCCTTTAACCCCTGTAGAGGGATCTGGACTTCGCTGCATGGAACCAACTAGGCCACTACCTCCTTGAGTAGTCCTGGTGTAGTTGGCTGCTGACCGACAGGAGTCATAGACACCGATGCAAAGCACCAAGGATACAGGCAAAAATGTAGTCTAAATACAGTCCAATAGTCAGGACAGGCTGAGTATTGCATGTTCCAAATAGTGATTCGAAAGTGAGGGTAGGAATATTTTGTGCATAATCCAGGTCACAGTTCCAAGGTTAGAGCAGGCAATAATAAGCAGAATCAGAAGACAGGTAGGGTTCGGTACACAGGAATTCAGACAAAATCACCTTCATTAGGTACTAACAAGTAGAAAACCTCAAAGCTCAGAGGGGATGTGGATCGAGAGCCCAGATAAATAGGAGGCTGATCAGCCATTTAACTAGCACCAAGACAGGGGCAGGAGAAAGGGATTACCTTTTCTGGTGCTGAAAGGATTTTACTGAGCACCAGTCCCAGTACGCACAGGGAGAATGTTGCGATGCCTGCGCTTTCCCGGGACAGCAGGACAACGGCAGACATGAGCCGCCAGTCTAACACTGGAAGGTTCTATTTAAGAATAAAGAGAAAGCTTGAAGACTGGAACAATATTGGTCAGCCTGTATCATGAGAGGATTAGAAGTGTTTCACAGAATGTCAGCTGTTTAAAAACCCATTGATAAAAATGTCAGATTACAAGTTAGGAGGAATATGGCAAAAAATGACAATGTAAGCCAATAATTTTTCTTATTAATACAACACAGTTGGTTAAAATATAGCTAGGAAAAAGTACCTGGCTGGAAATAGTAATGGGACATCAGAGATTGCTGCGATCTTTGTAGGAACCATTGCTCTGGTAAATAGACGTAGGCCTTGAATAGGACTCAGAATGCCTAGCATTTCAAAATCCAATATGCCTTTATTGTTGTAAATTTCATAAAAACATAAATGACAATTTTACTGAATGCTCCATCTCGTAATACATTGTGGGAAAATAATTATACAGTAAAAGCGTAAACATGTAAAAATATTAGGTTGCGACCACATTGATTAACAAAAAGTCATCATGATGAAAATATAGTTCTGTCTCTCCTTTCTGAAGGGTCAGAGCGCACAGCTTGTTCAACAGATGGCTGTCAATAAGTAAAAAAAAAAAGTTGGCTTCTTAAAATTCACTTGGTAGATAGCAGAGAAATGATTGGCAGCTCAAATAGAACACACACGAGAAAGCCTTCAATCTGCAGCTGATGCACACGAGGAGCTCAGGGATCTGAGTTTACAATAGAGAAAACATTACCAAGCTAATGGCATAGGCAATCATTTGACCACCATGCATCTCTGCTAGCAGCAGGGCTTCCATTTTCGGCTAAGTGTTAGAGTACCTTTTCGCTTTCTCTGGCCACTGCAGGGGTAAAACAACCCAGTGTGCAAAACCCACTGACTGGTAATAAATTACTATATTGGATACTTTTTGTTTTCTTTCAGCAATGACTTTACTGAGAATACCTGCTATCATTACCAATTAAAGTGGGGGCTCACCTAGCAGACAGGCAATTCTTCCGCTCCACTTGATTTGGCAAGAATTACCAGGTCATAATCCTGTACTGACCCCTATCTCTGGCCAGACAGTATGCAAAATTGTTTTTGCTCAAAAACAAAACCAATCTGCTAGTGGGGGTAGTTCAAATACACTGCAACTGTTCATAATTTAAAAAGTTGTGACATTTGTACATTATAAATGAAAAAAATGTTTATCTGATATTCCCAAAATAATATTTCTATAAAACTCTATAATTGTGGAAGTAAAAGAGAATGAATGGAACAATAAAGCCAGTGTTAAAGGGCAAGCACAACGTCCTCATAGGGCTCATCAAAGGCATGTCCTTCACCCCCTCTCCCTAATCCATTGAGGCCTTTTTTTAAAAAAATATGCAAATGATAAAATTAGCTGCACTAAGGTTGTGCTCTAGCAATTCAGTGCATCTTAAGGCCAGTATTACATTAAGCGATCATCCAGGCGATTGTTGGGAGGGAAGTGTTTCATCATGGCAATCGTCTGCTCGTTAGCGGAGTAGACCGCTGCAATTACATTAAACAATCTCCTCCAGTGTACGGGGAGGAGTGTTCTTTATTCCATTGCTTGTCCCCATACCGACTAGTTGTTTGATTAAACAGCTTGATCTGCCACTGGCAAACTACAGTATAATTTTTTAGTGCTCTTAAAAATCTGGATTGCCCGATGCAAGAGTATTTGCTCGTTCATCAGGTAATTGGAGGCTGTATTAAGCCTCATGCACACGTCTGTAAAACACAGATCCATGTGATACCGGCCTGGATTTCTTCTGATTGCAGGAGCGCACGGCGTCATTGGTTGCTATGACGCCGTGCGCTTCCTGCTGCGGCCGCAGTACAGCAATGCACTGGTATGATCTATACGAGTGTATTACTGTACTGCGGTGGCAGCAGGAACCACACTGCGCCATAGCAACCAATGACGCCGTGCGCTCCTGCACTCAGAAAAAATCCAGGCCAGTATCACACGGTCCTTGTTTGACGGACGTGTGCATGAGGCTTTACACAGCCAGATGATTGCTGTGAAAACTCGTTACCGATGATGTGGCCGACAATCAACCAGTGTAATACTGCCTTAGCTCATCCGCTCTGATTTTCACAACTAGCCCTGTCAAACAAGAAGAAGAATGTCTTTCAAAGCAGAGTAAAGGAGCTAGGATGCACTGGAGTGGAGAGGACTTTCCGTCGGTCCACTTAAAGTTTTTCTTCTCAGACAATGGGGGCATATTGCTGGGACTCGCACCTATATCGAGAACGGACTCCAAAAAGTGGTGGTGGGTGCACTGAGCATGCACAGCCACCCTGCTTTCATTTCTATGGGGCCGCTGAAAATAGCAGAGCGCTGGCTCGGCTATTTCTGTCGGGTTTATAGAAGTGAATGGGAGCGGTGGCCGGTCATGTGCGGTGAGCTCTCATTCACTTCTATGGGGAAGAGCTCTTGGACCATAGACCATAGGGGAGACTTGATAAAGGGGTCAGGAGTACCCCGAAACGCGTTGTCTACCAATAAACCTGAAAATTGCGAAATACACAGTTGTGAAAGTGCACCTCCTACTGTCCATACGTTCAACTGAAAAAGTCAAGGGTCCTTTCATCCCTACTATCTCACCCGAGTGGTGGTGTGGCTCCCGCGCAAGGTGTTTGGACAAACCCGGGCTGCACCAACTGTGAACCCTCTACATTTAGCCTTTATTGTGGTTGCACCCAAATAGGTGCAACCCAAATAGGTGAGCAAACTATATTTTATTGTGAATTATGCACTTATCGAACATACTCACCCTATGAGCGCCCCTCTCTACCATCTGGCCATTAATTCCAGAGCTAGGCAGGGGACTTAGGTGTGTAGTTCAGTGATTGTGCCTGCCTGTAATGTTGTTGTTATGGTTCTTGTGCTGTGTGCTACTCATTACTTCTGCATTTATACTCCTGGTAGTCTGACTGTGGCTAGTTTCTGGATTGACTACTTGTCCGCTGTCTTGGAAGTATTCGTCTCTCCTGGTTTTGACCCTGCTTGCCTACTACTCTTTCCTCCTTGAAAGGTATGCCTTTAGCCAGCTTACACCAGTTTTATGTTACCTTACTATGTAGATGTAATCTAAGTCCCTAACAGCCAGGCCCAACTAGCTTGTGGCAGACACTGGTAAAGAAGCTAGGCATAGTCTTAGCTTTCTATTAACCAAGAGTGGTTAAAAAAGACTGGTAACAGTTTCTGAGTTGGTTGGGCCTGGTTCAGGATGATAACCATCACTGGCGTGCCTAGGGTGTTTGGCACTCGGGATGGGTCCTTTCTTTGGTGCCCCCCCCCCCCCCAATACTTTTAAAAATTGTATCCCCTCACAGTAGTTTTTCCCTCATTGTACAACCTTCACAGTAGTTTTATACAGATGTGTGCCCCCTAACAGTAGGTATGCCCCCTTAAAGTATTTATCCCATCATTGTGCCCCCTTCACAGTAGTTATGCCTTCTCTTTGCCCCTTTCACTGTAGTAATGCCCTATATGTGCCCTTTCACAGTTTTAATGCCCTCTTTGTGCCCCATTCACAGAAATAATCCACATTGTGCCCCTTCACAGTAAAAATCTCCATTGTGCCCCCTTCATAGTAATAATCCCCATTGCGCCCCCTTCATAGTAATAATCCCCATTGTGCCTCCTCCACAGTAATAATGCGCCTTAATAGTAGTAATGCCCATTGTACCCCCTTCACAGTAATAATGCCTATTGTGCTCCCTTCATAGTAGTAATGCCCTCTGTGCTAGTAATGCCCATTGTGCCCCTTCACAGTAATAATGCCCTCTATGCCCCCTTCATAGTAGTAATGCCCTTTGTGCCCTCTTCAGAGTAGTAATGCCCTCTCTGCCCCCTTCATAGTAGTAATACCCTCTGTGCACTGTGCCCCATTCAGAGTAGTAATGCCCTCTGTGCACTGTGCCCCCTCCATAGAAGAAATGCCCATTGTGCCACCTTCACCTTAGCAATGCCAATTGTGTCCCCTCCAGAGTAGAAATGCCCACTGTGCATCCCTCCATAGTAGAAATGCCCATTGTGCCTCCTTTGTGTTAAAAAAAAAAAAAAACCACAATAACTTCTCACCTTGTCCCGTTGCTGAAGCTCACAGTCATCTCTCCCTTGCAGGGCCCTAAGGGTGGTCATAGTAGTTACAGTTCACAGTGGCAATTTCCTTTCTTGCAGTAACAGGAGGGTAAACCTTTTTCTACAAATGCTAAATTATACGTTTTTCAGGTGCAGATGGCACTCATGCCAGGTCTAAAATTTAGGGCGTGGTGTGGACGGGGAAGGGGATGGGCCGGCAGGCCTGTCCCATTCATCATTTTCTACGTCTGTAGAAGCTGTCTTACATTTAGAACTGGTGCTGGATGCGCCGAATTTATGAACAGGCCGACGCCTCTTCATAACTTAGATAGATCCTTCCCCAGCTATGGGCCTTTATTAAGACCAGTGTCTAAAACACCAGTCTTAAAAAATGTGCCCCAAAGTCTCTTTACTGAAGCTGATGATAGGGGTTGTAGTATAAGTAGCAGCATGGCACAGTCCCAAAGTATATCACTGCAATATTCTCACAATAGCAGCATATGGACAGTGATATTGATGGAGGTTGTAGTACTCCTCTCTTTTTCTCTCTAAAGTCTCTCAATATAACCACAGACACGCAGTGAGGTTCTTGTTAAATCATTCTGCAATTACAGGACTGAGGGGTGTAGAAACTTTAGATACAGGTGGCCAATCCATCATAAAGTGTTTGTAGTGACGCACCTTCAATAAAGGCAGACAAAATGTCCAAAGTTGGATTCAGGTGCAAGTGCTTCAATTTGCCTGAAAATTGGTATATCACTCATTGATATATAAGCTTCTCCTAGAGGTCTCCTAGGACTCATATTTTCCCTCTCTTGCCATTGTCTCTTGTTTTTATTTTTTATGAATCCCCCCTACTCCCTTTTAAGCTCTTTGAAGCAGTGACAGCAATAGTAAATCTAATTATTGCATCCTGGGATCCACTTGGGGTGTAAAAAAGATTTAAAAAAATTACAAAATATTAAATAAATTACAAATAAAAAATAAAAATAATCTAAAAAGTAAACATCATAGGCAATGCTATGTTCAAATGTGCCCGTATTATTAAAGTATAAAAAAAAAAAATACATCGCTCATACAGTGAATGGCGTAATGGATAAAAAAATTAATAAATACAGCCAATTTTTTCATCGCTTCACCTACCCTAAAAAATTGATTGAAAAACTATCAAAAAGTCATACACACCCCAAAATGGTTTGAATAAAAAATGCAGATTGTCCCACCAAAAAATTAGCCTTCATACAGCTCCGTAGATGTAACTACTAAATAGCTATGGGGGTCAGAATATGGTGATTAAAAAAAAAAAAACACTAGAAAAACTACATAAATGTTGTATCATTGTAATTGTACTAAACCAGAAAATAAAGTGCATGGGTTAGTTTTACCACATAGGGAATGTCTTAAAAACAAATCCCATAAAACTGTGGAGGAATAGCATTTTTTGCTTCAGCGTCTAACTTCATCATATGCAATATTAAATGGTGAAATTAGAATGTACAACTTGTTCAGCAAATAACAAACTCTCATATGTGAACAAAAACATAAAAAAGTTATGGCTCTGGGAAGCCATAGGGTAAAAAAACAAACAAAAAAAAACCAGACAATTGCCATGTCAGGACGGGGTTAAAAACAAACTGTGCTGTTGCATTTGTTCTTCTATTTTAGAAATGTAAACCATTTCATACATTGTGCCTTATTTGGGGCAGATGGCTGCCGGAGTTTATACACACGCGGTAGTATTGTAAAATACAATTGCTTGTTCTGAACAAACACCCCAAAATTCTCCCTTTTTTGGGAGCAGTAAAAGTTTAGTGCAGAAACTCACAAACTGGGCAAGGCAGGAAGACACTACCTTGCCACGCTGAAAACCCTCTAAAGATGACACTGACGGTTGGATAAGATAGTACAGTGATAGCAAAGTATCTGCCTCCCCAGAAGCACATGAGGTCAAAAAATAGGGTATGTGTCAAGAAAGGGCACACTGCAGGTACAACTAAATGTAGTTGTTCAGGTGGTATGTCTCCCCTTGCTGATGTGAATCAGGTTGCTGTGACAGAGGAACATACATAACTGCTCCTATAGCAAAGACAGTGGGAGAGTGCTAACAAATTTGGGTGAAAGTGCAGAACTGCACCACATTTTGAAAATGACAAGACAATTTTTAAAGAAAGCTGGCTAAAATAAATTTGGATGAAGGTGTAGAAAAATGCACCAAATTTACCACAAATAGTTGGTAACCGTGAATAGTTCATGAATAGTTTTCTCATGGCCACACATCGCATCATCATCATTCATGATGTCTCACAATTAGTGTTGATTGCGAATATTCTAATCACTATTTTTTATTGCGAATATTGGCACTTCGAGAATTCACAAATATCTCGAATATAGTGCTATATCTTCGTAATCGCGAATATTCAAAAAAAAATTTTATCAGTACCCATGATCCCTCACTGCTTCTTGCTTGTGGGCGAATGAGAAGGCTGCAATATCTTTGACTTTAGGAGTAGTGTTTATTGCAAATTTTCAGATTGCCAATTATCGCAATTAAGAAAATGACTGGAGATCATGAATTCTCGAATTTACGAATATATGATAAATATTGGCCCAAATATTTGTGAAATATCGCAAATTCGAATATTGCCCCTGCCGCTCATCACTGCTCACAATGGTGCAAAGGACAATCATGTGGAACCTGAAAAGGAAAATAAGTAGCTGGTGATGGTAACAAGGACACTGCTTCTTGGGGATGTAGACTGGCTGCCACAAAGAAGACCGGAAGATGGAGGACAGTCTTGTTCTGAATGTTGGCCAGTTCTATTTTCCCACTCTATCTGGTGATGCAGCCTCATGTGCTGCAATAGACCCCTGGTACCTATGTTATTTTCTTCCCGCAGATTTTGCATATTACATGGTTTTGTGTGTTGGCCTTGTGGATAAAAATTCCAATTGGAATATACTTGCACAGAGCTTGCAGCAGCCGAGCTTGGCCCTGCACCCACAGTATCAGCAGCACATAGCAAGCGTTATAGGTCATTTGTCACAATGTTCTGGTGTGGCAGCACACTACAATCAGATCATTGCTGCCAGAATGATCTAGTCTGTTGCATCAAGCACTGGTGTCTGGAAATCCTGGTTGATCGAGGTCTGATTCATCTTTATGACGGTTAGTCTCTCAACATTGTGTGTTGAAAGGCGAGTTCTCTTTGGGGTAACTATTCCAGCCACCACACTAAAGACCCACTCTGACGCCATACTACTGGCCGGGCAGGAAAGCTTGCCCAGGGTAACCTCGGCCAGTTGCGGCCACAATTCATGCTTGGCTGCCCAGCAGTCCAGGGGATCTTGGATCTGGGATGACAAGGTGTAGTTCAAGTATGCCAACGCCTGCAGGTTCAGGGTCTGCTCAATGTCCTGCTGCTGCTGGTTGATTTCTTCAGTACACGGGTGAAGAAAAGTGCTCATTAGAGACTCAAGACTTAAGTTGCTGCTGATGGAGCTGGTGCTGCACTTGACCACCCCCCTCCCCTCCAGCAGTCATGGCAGTGCAGAATGAGCTCAGAGAGTTCCCTAGGTTAGACCTTCATGAGGATGGGCAAAGACACGTATAGGCAGAGACAAACTGATTGCTGCGGCTGCTGCTACCACCACCCCTTCTTCTCCTGTTACTTGTGCCGGCTACCGCAACATTTTTGCCACTACCCATTTCTTTTGAGGGCCCAGACAGTCTGTTGACCATAGAGTACAGTAACTGAATCAGTAATGTAACATATGAAGTATGAATGGCGCAGCAGATAGACTAGGGAAAACGCACCTATATATTACACCGCCTGCTGACAATTAGTCTGATGCACTGTACATCTATGGATAACAAAACAGATTAATTATTAATGGTGTAGCAGTTGAGTAAGGGCTCATGCCCACAGCCGTGTGCAGGCCGAGCCCGTGCTACGGACCGCAAATTACGGTCCGCAATGCACAGGCACCAACCGTGGGGCAGCTGCATGCGAATTGCGGACCCATTAACTTGAATGGGGTCCGCGATCCGCATCCGACAGTCCGCGCCGCAAAAAAGTAGTGCATGCACTACTTTTTTGCAGTGCGGAGGCACAGCCAGAAACACCACAGAAGCACTCCAGAGTGCTTTCGTGGGGTTCTGATCCATGCTTCCGCACTGCATCTCGAGGTTTGCTAATGATGCGCTCAAGTGATGCGGGGTGCACATGGCCGGTGCCCCGTGTATTGCGGACCCGCCGTATGCGGGCCGCAATACGGCCATGGCGGGACAACGGCCGTGGAAATTAGCCCTTAGTCACATGCTCCTACATATTAGACAGACTATTGAGCCTAAGGGCTCATGGACACGGACGTTGCCCCGCCATGGCCGAATTGCGGCCCACATACGGCAGGTCCACAATACACGGTGCACTGGCCATGTGTACCCCGCATCACTGATGTGAACCCATTCACTTGAGTGGGTCCCCAAATTCGGAGATGCGGTGCGGAAGCATGAATCGGAACCCCACGGAAGCACTAGAGAGTTCTTCCGTGGTGTTTCTAGTCGTGCTTCCACATTGCAAAAAAGTAGAGCATACACTACTTTTTTGCAGTGTGGACTGTTGGATGCGTATTGCGGACCCCATTTAAGTGAATGGGTCCGCGATCCGCATGCGGCTGCACCACTGTCGTTCCCGTGCATTGCGGACCGCAATTTATGGTCCGCAGAATGGGCCAGGCCGACACAAGGCCGTGGGCATGATCCCTAAAGCCTCTTTCAGACGGGCGTTGCGGGAAAATGTGCGGGTGCGTTGCGGGAACACGCAAAATTTTTCAGCGCAAGTGCAAAAAATTGCATTGCGTTTTGCACTCGCGTGAGAAAAATCACGCATGTTTGGTACCCAAACCCGAACGCTTGGGATTGGTATTCTGTAGATTGTATTATTTTCCCTTATAACATGGTTATAAGGGAAAATAATAGCATTCTGAATACAGAATGCATAGTAAAATAGTGCTGGAAGGGTTGAAAAATAATAATAATTTAACTCACCTTAGTCCACTTGATCGCAAAGCCGGCATCTCTTCTGTCTTCATCTTAGCTCTGTGCAGCAACAGGACCTGTGGTGACGTCACTCCGGTCATCACATGATCCATCACATGATCTTTTACCATGGTGATGGATCATGTGATGACTGCAGTGACGTCACCACAGGTCCTGTTGCTGCACACAGCTAAGAAGAAGACAGAAGAGATGCCGGGCTGCATTTTTTTTAACCCCTCCAGCGCTATTGTACTATGCATTCTGTATTCAGAATGCTATTATTTTCCCTTATAACCATGTTATAAGGGAAAATAATAATGATCGGATCTCCATCCCGATCGTCTTCTAGCAACCTGTTTGTGAAAATCGCACTGCATCTGCACTTGCTTGCGGATGCGGTGCGATTTTCACGCACCCCCATTCAATTCTATGGCGCCTGCGTTACGTGAAAAACACACAAAATAGAGCATGCTGTGATTTATTTTTTTTTTATTGTAAATTTTTATAACAAGAAACCAAGGTAAAGGCTCGCAGGCCAAGCAAATGCAAGACATCGATATGAGACATGGATATGAGACATGGATATGAGACATGGAGTAGGCATACTTCAATAATTAGCAGAGAGACCCTGGGCGTTATTTGGGGTAAAGTCGACACACAATCGAGACATAGCTAAGCCAAGTAAAGAAGTAAAGAAGTGGTGGGGAGAGGTCAGTATCTGATCCCAAGAAGGCAGGTAAGGCCTGGAGGGAGCATGCTGTGATTTTCACGCAACGCATAAGTGATGCGTGAAAATCACCGCTCATGTGCACAGCCCCATAGAAATTAATGGGTCGGGATTCAGTGCGGGTGCAATGGGTTCACCTCACGCATTACATCCCCGTGGAATACTCGCCCGTGTGAAAGGGGCCTAAGTCTGATACTCAGCCATTGTATGTATAACAGAATGTATAACAGATGCATCCTTATGTGACTTCAAAACAGTATTCCTATATAAAGTGGTGGTGTGCTAAAGATACTAATAATAATAATAATACTAATATTAATAATACTAATAATAATAAAAAATACGAGAATCTGAGAAAAGTACCAAATTATAATCTTTAATTGTTCTGTAGCAACAATATCTATAGTCTGAATACCTACCTGGACACATAGATGTATCATATTCAAGAAATACACTACAAATAAAATTGTGATCAGGTTGCTTTTTTTTAACAATAAATATTCTAGGGGATTTGTGATATTTTAATTAAGAGATTGAATAAAAGTTAAGTCTTATAATTGGTCAAAAACAGGGTTACTGTGGCCTCTGGCCATTTATTTGAATAATTTCAAAACAGTATGATGCATCCTTATGTGTCTCCATACAGTATGATGCCCCCTATATGTGTGCCTTACACAGTATAATGACCCCTGCTGTACCCCAACAGAAGACATATTCCCCTAGCCCAAATTCCTATTATGAACTGATGTTTAAATAGTGCTATAGCTAGACAAATTTGCCTATCACGGTCCTGGGAGAGATGGGTTTCAACCATGTGTAGCTGTAATAGAGATTGCAGAATACTTAGTTTTCCAAAATAAATACCCGTTCTTAATCCTCCATATTGCCTAGTAAGCCTTTCCATAGACAATCTTGACATTCAGGCACCTGGGAAAGCTGGGTAACACTTTCTGTAGTGTCTCTGACTGCAGGACCACCTCTATGCTGACGACACTCAAGTCTACCTCTCTGGCCCAGATGTCACTTCCCTGCTATCCGGAATCCCAGTGTGTGCATCGCCTTTCCCCCATGTCACTCAGCCCCCCTACCTGACCTATCCATTACAGTTAATAGCATGATCCTTTCTCCAGTCTTGCAGGTCTACTGCCTGGGGATAACATTTGATTCTGTCCTGTCCTTTAAGCCACACATACAAACCCTTACCACCACCTGCCGCTTTTAACTCAAGAACATCTCTCGTCAACTAAAATGCTAGTGCATGCCCTCGTCATCTTCCGCCTAGACTACCGTCTAGCGTCTAGCACTCTCACTCTCCTCCAATCTATTCTCAACTCTGCTGCCTGGTTATTCCGCCTCTCCCCTTGTTTCTCCTCTGTCTTCCCCCTCTGCCAAACCCTTCACTGGTTCCTCATTGCCTAATGTATTTAGTTTAAAATATTAACAGCTACATATAAGGCAGCCCACAATTAGACCCCTACGTATATCTTTGACCTGTTTTCCAGAAACATTCCCACACATAATCTCCGATTCTCACAGGACCTCCTACTCAGTTCTCCTCTAACCTGTTCTTCACACAATTGAGTCCAAGATTTCTCACGCGCCTCCCCCCTACTCTAGAACTCATTACATTCAGGGGCGGACTCGCCTTAGACATTACAGGGAAATTTACAGGTGGGCTCTGATGTTTTCAGCATTCATTGATGTAGGAGCCTCAGGCACTTATGCACTTGGTCAGAAGCCACAGGTGAGAGTAGAAGTAGTGTGAACATAAATTGTTATTCTGCTATTCTCTCAAATGCCCAGAGAAGAACTTCTGTTCTTTACATTGAGCTGTGCCACAGCCTCTCCCCTTTGTAGCATACAACCAGAAGACCACTACAGCTATCACGTGGAGCAGAGAGGAGAGCCTATGAAGCAGTTCCCTGCAGAGAACAGAGGGCACTTCACAGTGTGAAGCTTCATATTCTCAATATTCCTCATAAGAAAAACTCTGCAAAAAGTTTGCCTCAACCAGAAACTAGTGTTGTCAACAGAACATGGACAAAACTGCTGACGGATTGTCTTTAAAAATAGGAAGAAGATATAAATTTCTGTGGATTAAGGCCTCTTTCACACAGGTGTCCCGGATTTGCTCCGGATGCATTGCTTGCACATTGCGGGAAAACAGCGCGAGTAGGCACGCAATCAGTTTTGACTGCGATTGCGTTCTGATGTAAAAAAAAAATTTGTGCGAGAGCAATGCTTTTTGCACGCGCGTGAGAAAAAACTGACTGTGGTACCTAGGCTCGAACCCGGACTTCGTCACTGAAGTTCGGGTTTGGGTTAGTTGTTCTGTATATTTTATTATTTTCTCTTATCACATGGTTATAAAGGAAAATAATAGCATTCTTACTACAGAATGCTTACTAAAATGTTGCTTGAGGGGTTAAAAAATAAAATAAAAATTAACTCACCTCATGCTGAAGGAAGAAGATGATGCCGGCTACGCGAACAACAGGATGAGGTGAGTTAATTTATTTTTTATTTGTTAACCCCTCAAGCCACATTTTAGTAAGCATTCTGTATTAAGAATGCTATTATTTTCTCTTATAACCATGCAATTTTTCACGCAGACCCATTCATTTCTATGGGGCCTGCGTTGCGTGAAAAACACAGAATATAGAACATGCCGCAATTTTCAGGCAACGCACAAGTGATGTGTGAAAATCACCGCTCAACTGAACAACCCCATTGAAGTGAATGGGTCCGGATTCAGTGCGGGTGCAATGCATTGCACCCGCACGGAATTCTCGCCCGTGTGAAAGGGGCCTAAACCTATGAATTGTAAAGCAGCAGTCTTGACTGTACTATTCTATCACCAAGATACTAATGCTTTATACTGTGCTATGTGTTTTCAGTGGTCAGAATGTGTTAGAATATCCCATGGAGGAAGATGAAACTGTAGTACAGTTTTAGCTTTTTTTACTTCTAGATAAATGGATATGATACTCTTTAGATATTTCTAAATACCAGTAATATGAAGGTAGTTTCAAATTTTTGATTATCGTTGCCTGAACAGATAATGTTCTTAGGAAAAAAATTACAGTATTGGAAGATCAATTTAGAAGTTGAAATGAGAAGGATTTAACATTATATAATTTGACGAATGGCGGTGCCATATATATATACTCACAAACTACATCAAGTATTTATAAATATGGATTTATATACAATACCGGCAAGTGCACAAGTATGTCATGTCATGATTGAATCTACCTGGTTGGTGGTAGAAATACTAGTTTCACAGGTCACAATTTTTCACCTGTTCTGAAGCAAGAAGAATATGATTGATAAGGTAATAGAGGTTCTAAGTAAAGCTCAATTTACAGTGCTGTACATGAAGAATTTCAGAACCAAGGTTACGTGCAAGAAGGAAATTACCATTTTCTTCACATGGATTTTTAATAATGGTGAGTAAAAAAAATAAAATAAAGATTCTTCAGATGTATAATATTTATAACATGTTTGCCTATGAGACAGAAAGATAGATAGATAGATAGATAGATAGATAAAAATAAAATAAAATTGGTCATAACTAGAGTTGAGCGGACACCTGGATGTTCGGGTTCGAGAAGTTCGGCCGAACTTCCCGGAAATGTTCGGGTTCGGGATCCGAACCCGATCCGAACTTCGTGCCGAACCCGAACCCCATTGCAGTCAATGGGGACCCAAACTTTTCGGCACTAAAAAGGCTGTAAAACAGCCCAGGAAAGAGCTAGAGGGCTGCAAAAGGCAGCAACATGTAGGTAAATCCCCTGCAAATAAACGTGGATAGGGAAATTAATAAAAAAAAATAAAAAAAAAAAATTAACCAATATCAATTGGAGAGAGGTCCCATAGCAGAGAATCAGGCTTCACGTCAGCCACCACTGCAACAGTCCATTGGCATATATTTAGGCCCAGGCACCCAGGCAGAGGAGAGAGGTCCCGTAACAGACAATCTGGCTTCATGTCAGCAGAGAATCAGTCTGCATGTCATAGCAGAGAATCAGGCTTCACGTCAGCCACCACTGTAACAGTCCATTGTCATATATTTAGGCCCAGCACCCAGGCAGAGGAGAGAGGTCCCGTAACAGAGAATCTGGCTTCATGACAGCAGAGAATCAGTCTGCATGTCATAGCAGAGAATCAGGCTTCACGTCAGCCACCACTGCAACAGTCCATTGGCATATATTTACGCCCAGGTACCCAGCCAGAGGAGAGAGGTCCCGTAACAGAGAATCTGGCTTCATGTCAGCAGAGAATCAGTCTGCATGTCATAGCAGAGAATCAGGCTTCACGTCAGCCACCACTGCAACAGTCCATTGGCATATATTTAGACCCAGCCAGAGGAGAGAGGTCCCGTAACAGAGAATCTGGCTTCATGTCAGCAGAGAATCAGTCTGCATGTCATAGAAGAGAATCAGGCTTCACGTCAGCCACCACTGCAACAGTCCATTGTCATATATTTAGGCCCAGGCACCCAGGCAGAGGAGAGAGGTCCCGTAACAGAGAATCTGGCTTCATGTCAGCAGAGAATCAGTCTGCATGTCATAGCAGAGAATCAGGCTTCACGTCACCCAACATTGGAACAGTCCATTGGCATATATTTAGGCCCCGGCACCCAGACAGAGGAGATGTTCATTCAACTTTGGGTTGCCCCGCAATATAATGGTAAAATGAAAATAAAAAGAGGATTGAATGAGGAAGTGCCCTGGAGTACAATAATATATGGTTAAGGGGAGGTAGTTAATGTCTAATCTGCACAAGGGATGGACAGGTCCTGTGGGATCCATGCCTGGTTCATTTTTATGAACGTCAGCTTGTCCACATTGGCTGTAGACAGGCGGCTGCGTTTGTCTGTAATGACGCCTCCTGCCGTGCTGAATACACGTTCAGACAAAACGCTGGCCGCCGGGCAGGCCAGCACCTCCAAGGCATAAAAGGCTAGCTCTGGCCACGTGGACAATTTAGAGACCCAGAAGTTGAATGGGGCCGAACCATCAGTCAGTACGTGGAGGGGTGTGCACACGTACTGTTCCACCATGTTAGTGAAATGTTGCCTCCTGCTAACACGTTGCGTATCAGGTGGTGGTGCAGTTAGCTGTGGCGTGTTGACAAAACTTTTCCACATCTCTGCCATGCTAACCCTGCCCTCAGAGGAGCTGGCCGTGACACAGCTGCCTTGGCGACCTCTTGCTCCTCCTCTGCCTTGCCCTTGGGCTTCCACTTGTTCCCCTGTGACATTTGGGAATGCTCTCAGTAGCGCGTCTACCAACGTGCGCTTGTACTCGCGCATCTTCCTATCACGCTCCAGTGAAGGAAGTAAGGTGGGCACATTGTCTTTGTAGCGTGGATCCAGCAGGGTGGCAACCCAGTAGTCCGCACACGTTAAAATGTAGGCAACTCTGCTGTCGTTGTGCAGGCACTGCAGCATGTAGTCGCTCATGTGTGCCAGGCTGCCCAGAGGTAAGGACAAGCTGTCCTCTGTGGGAGGCTGTATCGTCATCGTCCTGCCTTTCCCCCCAGCCACGCACCAGTGATGGGCCCGAGCTGCGTTGGGTGCCACCCCGCTGTGACCATGCTTCATCCTCATCCTCCTCCACCTCCTCCTCATCCTCATCCTCCTCGTCCTCCAGTAGTGGGCCCTGGCTGGCCACATTTGTACCTGGCCTCTGCTGTTGCAAAAAACCTCCCTCTGAGTCACTTCGAAGAGACTGGCCTGAAAGTGCTAAAAATGACCCCTCTTCCTCCTCCTCCTCCTCCTGGGCCACCTCCTCTTCCATCATCGCCCTAAGTGTTTTCTCAAGGAGACATAGAAGTGGTATTGTAACGCTGATAACGGCGTCATCGCCACTGGCCATGTTGGTGGAGTACTCGAAACAGCGCAACAGGGCACACAGGTCTCGCATGGAGGCCCAGTCATTGGTGGTGAAGTGGTGCTGTTCCGTAGTGCGACTGACCCGTGCGTGCTGCAGCTGAAACTCCACTATGGCCTGCTGCTGCTCGCACAGTCTGTCCAGCATGTGCAAGGTGGAGTTTCACCTGGTGGGCACGTCGCATATGAGGCGGTGAGCGGGAAGGCCGAAGTTACGCTTTAGTGCAGACAGGCGAGCAGCGGCAGGATGTGAACGCCGGAAGCGCGAACAGACGGCCCGCACTTTATGCAGCAGCTCTGACATGTCGGGGTAGTTGTGAATGAACTTCTGCACCACCAAATTCAGCACATGCGCCAAGCAAGGGATGTGCGTCAAACCGGCTAGTCCCAGAGCTGCAACGAGATTTCACCCATTATCGCACACCACCAGGCCGGGCTTGAGGCTCACCGGCAGCAACCACTCGTCGGTCTGTTGTTCTATACCCCGCCACAACTCCTGTGCGGTGTGGGGCCTGTCCCCCAAACATATGAGTTTCAGAATGGCCTGCTGACGTTTACCCCGGGCTGTGCTGAAGTTGGTGGTGAAGGTGTGTGGCTGACTGGATGAGCAGGTGGAAGAAGAGGAGGAGGAAGCTGAGTAGGAGGAGGTGGCAACAGGAGGCAAAGAATGTTGCCCTGCGATCCTTGGCGGCGGAAGGACGTGCGCCAAACAGCTCTCCGCCTGGGGCCCAGCTGCCACTACATTTACCCAGTGTGCAGTTAGGGAGATATAGCGTCCCTGGCCGTGCTTACTGGTCCACGTATCTGTGGTTAGGTGGACCTTGCCACAGATGGCGTTGCGCAGTGCACACTTGATTTTATCGGATACTTGGTTGTGCAGGGAAGACACGGCTCTCTTGGAGAAGTAGTGCCGGCTGGGAACAACATACTGTGGGACAGCAAGCGACATGAGCTGTTTGAAGCTGTCTGTGTCCACCAGCCTAAATGACAGCATTTCATAGGCCAGTAGTTTAGAAATGCTGGCATTCAGGGCCATGGATCGAGGGTGGCTAGGTGGGAATTTACGCTTTCTCTCAAATGTTTGTGAGATGGAGAGCTGAACGCTGCCGTGTGACATGGTTGAGATGCTTGGTGACGGAGGTGGTGGTGTTGGTGGTACATCCCCTGTTTGCTGGGCGGCAGGTGCCAACGTTCCTCCAGAGGCGGAGGAAGAGGCCGAGGCGGCAGCAGCAGAAGAGGCCGAGGCGGCAGCAGCAGAAGAGGTAGCAGGGGGAGCCTGAGTGACTTCCTTGTTTCTAAGGTGTTTACTCCACTGCAGTTCATGCTTTGCATGCAGGTGCCTTGTCATGCAGGTTGTGCTAAGGTTCAGAACGTTAATGCCTCGCTTCAAGCTCTGATTGCACAGCGTGCAAACCACTCGGGTCTTGTCGTCAGCACATTGTTTGAAGAAGTGCCATGCCAGGGAACTCCTTGAAGCTGCCTTTGGGGTGCTCGGTCCCAGATGGCGGCGGTCAGTAGCAGGCGGAGTCTCTTGGCGGCGGGTGTTCTGCTTTTGCCCACTGCTCCCTCTTTTGCTACGCTGTTGGCTCGGTCTCACCACTGCCTCTTCCTCCGAATTGTGAAAGTCAGTGGCACGACCTTCATTCCATGTGGGGTCTAGGACCTCATCGTCCCCTGCATCGTCTTCCACCCAGTCTTGATCCCTGACCTCCTGTTCAGTCTGCACACTGCAGAAAGACGCAGCAGTTGGCACCTGTGTTTCGTCATCATCAGAGACATGCTGGGGTGGTATTCCCATGTCCTCATCATCAGGAAACATAAGTGGTTGTGCGTCAGTGCATTCTATGTCTTCCACCACTGGGGAAGGGCTGGGTGGATGCCCTTGGGAAACCCTGCCAGTGGAGTCTTCAAACAGCATAAGAGACTGCTGCATAACTTGAGGCTCAGACAGTTTCCCTGGTATGCATGGGGGTGATGTGACAGACTGATGGGGTTGGTTTTCAGGCGCCATCTGTGCGCTTTCTGCAGAAGACTGGGTGGGAGATAATGTGAACGTGCTGGATCCACTGTCGGCCACCCAATTGACTAATGCCTGTACCTGCTCAGGCCTTACCAGCCTTAGAACGGCATTGGGCCCCACCAAATATCGCTGTAAATTATGGTGGCTACTGAGACCTGAGGTAGTTGGTACACTAGGACGTGTGGCTGTGGCAGAACGGCCACGTCCTCTCCCAGCACCAGAGGGTCCACTAACACCACCACGACCATGTCCGCGTCCTTTACTAGATGTTTTCCTCATTGTTATCGTTCACCACAACAACAAAAATATTATTTGACCCAATGTATTGAATTCAAATTCAGGCCTTTTTTAAAGACAACTAACACTATCTGGCTATCTATTTAGGTACCGTATTACACTAATACAGGCACAGCAGTAACCACAGATTTAGCTGACTATAAATTTGAGGCCTATTATTTAGGCGCTGGGTGACAGGTATAGGTTTACTGACAGAATTAGACTTGGAAATGCACAGTAGCGTGTGTGTGAAGTTATTCAGAATGACCCTATGTGCACCTTGAATCTGATATACCCTTTTAGGGATATATTTAAAATGGCTCTGATACAGCAGAAACCACTAAATTAGGAAATTGCTAAATTGGGAATTGTATTTCAACCCAGAACAAAAAATGTGCTTTGACGGACACTAAATAACTTGACCAGCCACAGCAGTAACGACAGATTTAGCTGGATATAAATTTGAGGCCTATTATTTAGGCGCTGGGTGACAGGTATACGTTTACTGACAGAATTAGACTGGGATATGGCCAAAAAATAACCTGACTATTGATGGTTAAATGCACTTGGTGTGACAGCTTGACCCTGATGTAGGATTTTGCCAAAAAACAACCACACCATTGAGGGTTAAATGCACTTGGTGACAGCTTGCCCCTGATGTAGTATATGGCCAAAAAATAACCAGACTATTGATGGTTAAATGCACTTGGTGTGACAGCTTGACCCTGATGTAGGCTTTAGCCAAAAAACAACCACACCATTGAGGGTTAAATGCACTTGGTGACAGCTTGCCCCTGATGTAGCATATGGCCAAAAAATAACCAGACTATTGATGGTTAAATGCACTTGGTGTGACAGCTTGACCCTGATGTAGGATTTAGCCAAAAAACAACCACACCATTGAGGGTTAAATGCACTTGGTGGCAGCTTGTGCTGGCGCACCACAAGACACAAAATGGCCGCCGATCACCTCAGAAAAAAGTGACTGAAAAACGCTCTGGGCAGCCTAAAAACAGTGAGCAATTCAATAGTAGCAGTTCAATCATTCACAGCTGCAGATCGATCTCTGAATGAAGTCTTTTGGAGGAGTTAATCACTGCCTAATCTCGCCCTAACGTCTCGGCTGCAACCTCTCCCTATGCTGATCAGAGCAGAGTGACGTGCGGCGCTACGTGACTCCAGCTTAAATAGAGGCTGGGTCACATGGTGCTCTGGCCAATCACAGCCATGTCAATAGTAGGCATGGCTGTGATGGCCTCTTGGGGCAAGTAGTATGACGCTTGTTGATTGGCTGCTTTGCAGCCTTTCAAAAAGCGCCAAGAAAGTGACGAACACCGAACCCGAACCCAGACTTTTACGAAAATGTCCGGGTTCGGGTCCGTGTCACGGACACCCCAAAATTACAGTTCGGGTACGCTCATCCCTAGTCATAACTAGAGATGAGTAAATTTTTCTAAAATTCGAATTGCCGGTTCGCAAATTTTTGCGGGATAAATTTGGTTCAATCTGAATATATTTGCGGCAAATTATGTTAAAAACGGCTATTTCGTGGCTGCTGAGAGCCTTTATAGTGGTGTAGAACAATGTGCCTTGTAGTAACACACACAGGGAGTCTGCTTTGGTAGTGAAATAATGCTGTGAGTCATATGACATGCAGATGACAGGCGTCGATCTTAGAATCACTGCACACTTCACTTATTTGGGCAGTCACGGGGCCAAAACTGACCAAATAACTCAAGTATGAACTCAACCTTACAGGTCGATGTTAGTGCCAAGAAGAAACACACTCCTTTTACACCGTCGTCAGCTGATTCCACATAAATGTCTACAGAACCTGTTCTATTAAACACTTATACAAATTGAGCCCCCCTGACAGAGTGGAGAGTGTGCCAGCAGTAAGTTTGTGTTGACATCACTGAATAATTTGCCCTTCTTCTGATCCATCAGAACTATAACCCACAAAAAAATGATCCTGTCTGTTGAGCATACGCCTTCACTTGGTCAGCATTTGGTCAGTAATCCATCAGTATTGCTAATGCCCCCAAAAAACAGGACTGGATCTAAAACAGAGACGTGAATGTAATATTTGCATGTTTTCTGTGTTTTGTACCTACTCCTGCTTTTGGCTACCAAATCATAAGCCAATTCTGATGGGACCATAAAGGCCGCTACACAGACAGGATCCGTTGTGCGTCTCATTGTTCCTTCCTTCTGAGAGATCAGAAGAAGAGTCAAACAAATGATGATGTCAGCCAGGCCGAAAGGCCCAGTCATAAAGTGGGGAGGGTGGGAACAGCATGAGGAGACCACAGAGTGGCCCAATGACAGGGTCCGAAGGTGGTGGCCGCATGAGAAGACCACAGAGTGGCACAATGACAGGGTGTGGAGGTAGCAGCAGTATGAGGAAGCAACAGAGTGGCACAATGACAACGTCTGGAGGTGGCAGCAGCAGCAGTAGCGGCATCAGGAGAAGGCCACCGAGTGGCACGACGACGAGAGATTGTGGAGGTGGCAGCAGCATAAGGAGGCCACAAAGTGGCCACTTCTTCTATTCATTTATAGGGAATATGGAACAGAACAGTGTTGCTTAAAACACTATTTAATAGTACACGTTCTCCGGAACAAAAGGCTTGGCAAATTGATTGTCCGTGAATTTCCCTCGAAGATTGGGATAATATATTGGCAAATTTAAGTTTACTTTCTTATAATTTTAATCAAGTTTTGGTTCAATTTAATATTCAATATTTAATAAATTAAATAATAAAATTAAGTGTTGCCTAAGACAGGAGAGAATCCGTCAGTCTTTTGTTTATTCGACAACGTGGTAGCGATGGAGAAAGCATTCCAAAAAACTATTTCTCTCAACCTGGAGACGAATCCTGTCAAGATTGATGCAAGTGCAGTATCAGCTGCTCATCGACCCAGATACTTCTGGAGGAACCTGCCTGGCATTAACAGGCCTCTAGTAGCTACAGACAATGAGAAGACAAAGCGTCAAGGACGTGTGAATGGACCCTTACTCCGACTGAAATACGTCAATAAAGATTGTACCACATATAATGGAGCATGGAGATGGAGAGGATCTTCGGATTCCCCTCGCACTAAATGGACGTCTCAGAAATGAACCGCTGCTCTCGGCAGCAGCTCCTGGGAATGTTATGTAGTGTCCCGGTTACTCGGCATCTATTCACCCTGCTGAAGGATTATTTAGAAAGTGTGTAGAAGCCACATGGGGCCTCCATGCTGCAGATTTTTCATGGAGACATCATGGAGATTTTACCATATATAACCGCAGCGCTGACCGCTGAATTAAATTAGTTTTTCGACCGAAATACTTCAATAAAGATTTTACCACATATAACCGCCGCTGACGTGAATTGGGAATGTATTTATCTTTTTGTACTGAAATAGGCCATTAAACGCTTTCAACAAATATAACCGCCGCCGACATGAACTGAGAATGTATTTTTCTTTTTGTACTGAAATAGGCCACTAAACGCTTTCACGACATATAACTGCCGCTGACGTGAACTGAGAATGTATTTTTCTGTTTATACTGATATAGGCCACTAAACGCTTACAACACATATAACCACCGCCAACGTGAACTGAGAATCTATTTTTCTTTTTGTACTGAAATACAATATATAACCTCCGCACTGACTGACTGCTACCGTCGCTACTTCCGTGATCTCCTGCACCACTACTTCCCGGGTAGGTAGGCGACTGCGAAGCAGGTGCTCTACCCTGGGCTTGTTTGGCTCCCGACCTCCCACTGCTGCCACCCTGCCGAACTCCCAGCGATACTTTCAACATATATAACCACCGACGTGAACTGAGAATATATTTATCTTTTTTTGTATTGAAATAGGCCGGTAAACGCTTTCAGCAGAAATAAATGCACCACTGAAGTGCGTATATATTTTTCTTTCTGTACTGAAATAGGCCCGTAAATGCTTTCAAGACGTATAACTGCAGAAGTGAATTGAAAATATATTTTTCTTTTTGTACTGAAATAGGCCAGTAAATGCTTTTAGCAGAAATAAATTCACCAGTGAAGTGCATATATGTTTTTCTTTCTGTACTGAAATAGGCCACTAAACGCTTTTGGCACAAATAAGTGCACCAATGAAGTGCGTATATTTTTTTCTTTCTATAATGAAATAGGCCACTAAATGCTTTTGCCACAAATAAGTGCACCAGTAAAGTGCGTATATTTTTTCTTTCTATAATGAAATAGGTCACTGAACGCTTTTGCCACAAATAAGTGCACCAGTGAAGTGTGTATATTTTTTTCTTTCTGTAAACCTTCAACACATATAACTGCAGAAGTGAACTGCGTATATATTTTTCTTGTTTGAAAAGATATAAGCCACAAAAGGCTTTTCAACATAGCACTTGCACCCCAAGAACAGATTGCTGGACCAAGAACAAATTGCGTGCAATATAACACAGGATGTGCTAACAATATATATTGCTGCCAGACACAACAATAGTCCTTAAAAGGTCTTTTGGGTTTCTAACACCAACCCTGCCTAACAAAAAAATTAAATAAAATTCCCTACACTATCTGTCCCTTCTACAGCATAGCTCTCCCTGACTAAGGCCTCCTGCACACGAACGTGTGCGCCCCATGGCCGTGCTGTGGCCAGAAAATTGCAGGCAACAATGCACGACCACTGACCGTGGGGTAGCCGCAGCAGATTGCGGACCCATTTTCTTTAATGGGTCCGTGATCCGGCTGTTCTGCAAAAAGATAGGACATGTTCTATGGTTTCGCGGAATGGAAGTACAGGACAAAACCCCATGATTCCGTTCCGCTCCATTCCGCATCTCCAGATTTGAGGACCCATTGAAGTGAATGGGTCCGCATCCGTGATGCAGAATGCCCACGGAACGGCGCCAGTGTATTGCGGATCCTGAAATGTGGTCAGCAATGTGGCAACGGGCAGTACAGGAGGAGGCCTAAGACTAAGCCGAAGCAAGTGTCATCAGGTGCTTTATAGCACCTGATGACGCGTTCCGGCCAGCCAATCACTGTAATGCCAGTATCCAACATGGCTACGGCATTACAGTGACTGGCAGCACTTACCTGCACATTTATTGGCTGGTGTTCAGCCGAGCATGCTTGATTAACACTAGCCTTATGCAGAACCCTAGCCTTACGCGGACTCGATCCCTTTGGAGCCAATCGAGTCCGCGTACAGATGAGACGCCAGGATGGGTGTGTAGGACCTTCCTCCTTGTTCACGAGATCACCGTTCACGTGATATGGATTTGTCCACGTGATCCGGTAGAGGGCGGTATCAAAGTTTGTATCAGCTGGTAACTTGTATAGTGTTAAGGCGCGCTGCTATTTCGTTGTTCTAATCTTTAACTGAAAATACTTGGTTCTTTGAGGTCCTTCAGAACGTCATGCGGTATATGGGCTCCTTTTGGTCCTGTGGCTGCTATAACCTAGACGCTTTTCAGGGTCTAAACTTGCCCCTTCCTGACTGAGGAAGGGGCAAGTTTAGACCCCGAAACACGTCTGGTTATAGCTGCTACAGGACCAAAAGGAACCCATATACCGCATGACGTTCTGAAGGACCTCAAAGAACCAAGCATTTTCAGCTAAAGAACAACAAAATAGGTGCGCGCCTTAACACTATACAAGCTACCAACTGATACTGCTTTTGATACCTCCCTCTACCGATCACGTGGACAAATCCATATCACGTGAACGGTGATCACGTGAACAAGCAGGAAGGTCCTACACACCCATCCTGGCGTCTCATCTGTACGCGGACTCGATCGGCTCCAAAGGGATCGAACTATAACGTATGCCGCCTGGAATGGTAACGTACTGAATGTTGATACATATCCAACTGCATATGACCTAACTGGACATTACACGGTTTATACCATTACGGAGTCTAGGTATATTGGGCAGTACGCTGCAGCGGCCTAAAGGGCAGCAGGCTGCAAACAACGCATTTGTGGTGTATCAACATTATCCTATAGCCACATAGTGGTTGTTGGCCTTTTTTTCTGGACTTTTGCTAACTGGTAGAGTGGAGTGAACTATACATCTTTATCCACTGACTCATAAATGGACTGCAGTCCATTTATCTATTACAGTCTATTGCTAGAGAAGACCAGAAAGGCCGGATTTGGCGACCGGGCCTACTTAATCCCAAATTAAAAGGCGTATGCACTGATCCCGTGGAACAGAGGGATAAAACTTAACATTTAATGTCAGTATAATCTAAAATAGATAGACACCAGAGGATGAGCCTCTACAACAAACAATAATAAAGACGGCAGTGACCCCAATTTTTCCATCTTATACTGAGGTGGTAGCGTTACCAATAATCACCCAGAGTCATTGGATAGCTGAATCAGAATTTTGTGATGTTTATTTAGTGTAATTAACAACATTATTTAGTGTTTTTTTTATTTATTGTTCTATTGCCGCCTTTTATGTGATGTACTATGTTTGTAATGTACCTACATGTAATTGATCAAATATAATTACATTTTAAATATTCACATTAGTTTTCTACTGCATCTATTATCCATTTGGTTCCAGATAGTTCAGTGCCCCCTATCCATATTCATTACTGATATCATTATTTGGCTGCTCATAAAAAACTATTTTGAGAGCAAAGAGGCCACCGTGGCCATCTTGATGAAGACCCAGCCTAAAATCTTGTGTGACACTTCATGACATCATCACGTCAGCCAACAGGTGACGTCATACATCACTGGGCATGAGATTTTTAAGCAAGATGGCCATGGTAACCTCTTTGCACTCAAATAGATTCGGTTAGTAGGATTTTGTATTATTTTTACCGCCATTTTCGACAAAGCATGAGGAAATTCAGCTTTGCCGCAAATCAAATTTTTCCTACAATTTGGAAAGAACTTTGATTTGCTAAACACTATAAGTCGGCAGAGCAGTCAGTAAGTGGTGTTGTCCGACTCCCACACTGTATAAGCAGAGGGAAGATCTCCTGCCTGGCGACGCCAGTATAATCATGTACCAGTGTGTGGCGAGGAAGGTATGTGCCTACACATTGTAGGGAAAGAGAGCTAGCCCTGGGCATGCCCACTGCAGGGCAGTTTACAGACACTAGAGGCACACAGCCTACAGCAGATGGGAGGAGCTGCAGGGTCCCTGTCTGATATCCAGCCTGATGAATTTCTACAATAGTGAACATAGCAGATTGCTGTGCATAGGAAGTACATGCTAGCTGCAGAGCCAAAACTGTACAACTGTACTGGCGGATGGTTGCATAAGGCCTGAAGGTAAGAATTAAACTTGAATGGGTCCGTAATCTGTCCGCACTGCAAAAAAATAGAATATGTTCTTTTTTTTGCGGTGCGGAGGCACGGACAGAAACACCATGGAAGCTCTGGATTGCGGACCTATTCAAGTGAATGGGTCCACATCCGTGATGCAGGTAGCACATGGCCGGTGCCCGCATATTGTGGACCCACTGTTTGCGGGGTGCAATATGGCCACGGCCGGGCAAAGGCTATGTGGATGAGGCCTAAATGTTAGTTACCTATTGAATTTTTCTGGAACTTACTCCTTCTTACTATGTTATAGAAGTAAAAACTCCCATGTTCCATGGTCCTACAAATTATATAAAGCTCCAGAGAATTCCAGGGAAAAAGAGCATACAACTATTTCTCCTGCTAGAACCTTGTAGAGAGTTGCAGAACATGAGTGTTACTACTGCTATAACATAAGAACGATTACGTTCCTAACATTTTCAATAGGTAACTTAGTAAATATTAAATTTAGCAGAATAAGATTTTGCCATTATTTTGACAACTTCTTAAAGGGCATCTTTTAGCAGGATTAACCCAATAAAACGGGCATACTGTCATGTAGGGTTGACCCTGCTGATTAAAATGATATCTGCCTTGTGAAAATTTGTTGTAGCCCTCCAAAGCAAAAATGTACACTTAGGGGTGTGGATAACACTGGAAAACTGAAGTGCAACAAAGGGACATGCCCCTGCCCAAAGTTCACTGAAGGAAGCCCTCATTTGAGGAATGTCACAATAACGCCATTTAGATACTGGTATCATTTTTCAGCAATAAAGTTGATCATGCTGACAGCTGCTGTCTAACTGTGTTGTATAAGCAGCCCCTGTTTGTGATTTTTTTTCTTTTTACTTGTCACTTGAAATTTTATATATAGAGATAAGTGAATTTCTCAAAAATTCGATTCGGTGGGTTCGCCGAATTTTCCTAAAATATTCTATTTGATCTGAATTTATTTGTGGTGAATCGCGTTAAAAAATAACTATTTCCTAGCTGCAGACAGTCTGTATAGCGGTGTAGAACACTGTGCCTTGCAGTAACATGCATCGGGAGTATGCTGTGGTAGTGAAACAATACTGCGAGTCAGCATGACACGCAGATGACAGGAATCGCTCTTAGAATAACTGCAAACTTCACTTATTTGGGAAGTTTTGGGGCCAACAGCATGAGGAGACCACATACTGGCCCAGTGACATAGTGTTGAGGTAGCAGCAGCATGAGTAGAACACAGAGTGGCGAGGTGGCAGCAGTATAAGGAGACCACAGAGTCATTGTCACGGCCACGGGTATGGTCGTGACTCCTTGGGAGCCGCATACAGTTGCCCGCGGTTGTGGTTGTTGTTTCAACCGCAGCTGAGGCATATTGTAGTTGGCCTCAGTGTGGTTGGCGCGGACAACAGCTATGTGTGCGGTTCCCGGGGAGTTGTGTGCGTGTGTGGATGCACTTTGTTTGTATGTCTGGTGTGCACTTGTTGTTGTTTGGTGCGCACGGACATCGTCCTTTCACTGTGGCTGCCCGTGGCAACGTTTGGTATTATGTACATGTGGTTGCAGTGTCTCGGTCTTCGGTCTGTCTCCCAGGACGGCTGCCACCCATGTCGTTGCCAGCGGCAACAGCCACAGGGTGATCAGGTTGGTCACTTCCCCTGTATGTGTATTTTCCCTTCTGTGTGCTGGAAGGGTTAACTTCCTTCCCAGTGTGTGTGTTGTGTCACTGGGTGTGGTTGACCGGTGGGTGTGGCCACTTTGCCCTATAAAGCCTGTGTCTGGAGCACAGCTCAGTAGGTTGCTTTCAGTCATGCTTGGCTGAGGCAGCCTCCTGTGGATTCCATCCTTCTTGTAAGGGCCACCCTTCCGGTCATAAGTTTATTTCCTTTGATGTGTTGTTGATGTCCCATCTTTCCTTGTGTTTTAGTGCAGCTATGGATCTGGGTCCCTGTGTGTGGATGCGTGGTGATCTTCAGCATGCCAGCACAGGGATCCAGTCAGCTAGGCTGAGACAGGTAGGTGTGGAACTGTGTGGGTTCACCTGTCTTATCCATAGACCTGTTTATGTTCCCTTTCTTCATGCTGCTTGGCCAGTGAGACTCCTGCTCCTCCGTGTCTAGGAGGAGTGGGTTGTCTTACTCTGTCTCTAGTTCAGGGCCGACTTGAGGGCTTGTAGGGACTATAAGGTTCCAGCGTATGAGCCCTCCTACCATCAAGGTCGGCTCATGCAGACAGGAGACAGGGTCAGCGTTAGGGACGCATTAGGAGGTGACCAGCTCCCTAATTCTGTGGTCCTGGCCTAGTAGCGACCGGACAGCTTACATCATCGCACGGCTGAGGATTTCCCCCATCCTCAGCCGTGACAGTCATGATGTGACAGCAGCATGAGGAGACCGCAAAGTGGCCCAGTAACATAGTTTTGAGGTGGCAGCAGCATGAGGAGACCACAGAGTGGTGAGGTGGCAGCTGCATGAGAAGACCACAGAGACAGAGTAGCCCAGTGAGTGGGGAGGTGGGGGGCAATACCAGTACCTGCTGAAGATGGGGGGTGGCAGTAGGAGCACCTGGCAGCAGGTGTGGCATCAGGTGGGTGCCAGCATCAGAATAGTAGCTGAAGCAGGTAGCCAGAAGAAACAGGTCTCCTTTGTCAAAGAGTAGGTGTGGCACCATGGATGATCTAGTCTGATGCATCAGGCACTGGTGTTTGAAAATCCTGGCTGATCCACACTTGATTCATCATCACAAAGGTCAGTTTCTCCACATTTTGGCTGGACAGGTGAGTTCTCCTCGGGGTAACTATGGTCCCCGCCACACCAAACATCCACTGTGGTGCCACACTGCTAGTCGGGCAGGAAAGCTTGTTCAGGGCAGTTTTGCTGGAATTACTGATGTATCATATAGTGCAAACAACCTAAAAACAGCAGTATAACTGCAATTTGGATCCCCAATTAGTGCAACAAGGTGTAATAAAATCGCTCCTATTGCCCAGGCTGTACACTCTCCTATTGTACCCTGTTCTCCTTTTATAGTGTAGTTGATACCTCCCTATCCTTTCCCTACAGCTTGAATAATCTTTCCTTGAACTTGTAAATCGATTTTTCAGCACAGTAAAGTCTTTGCTAGCACTGTCCCTAGTGCCTGTCACATCTCTCCCTGCACTAAGTACACTGGAAAATGGCAGAATCCAAGATGGCTGAAGCTATTTACAGGGCTGTGACATCACAGGGGCTGGCTGCTGATTGGCTGCATGCATGGCACTGTGGGTGATCCCTCGTTCCCAGAGTTCTTTGCTCCATGTCCTAACACGTGCAGCAGCCATTTTAGGAAAAAATGGGATTCGTTACCACGACCAGGGCCGGCGCCACCACCCGGCAAACCCGGACAAGTGCCGGGGCCCCCTGCTCCTGGGGGGGCCCACTGTGCCTGCTCACTCCTGCAGCTGTATCCTGTCTGTTTTGAATTCTAGGGCAGCTTACCCCAGCAATGCAGACAATTTTTGCCATGTGCACTGCTGGGGTAAGCGGCCCCAGAACTCAGAACAGGGTAGATGGAGTTTCGGTAGATAATCGATCCTATGCTAGAATATAGTTGCTAGAAGGAGGTCTGTGACATCACTGGTCACATGCTCCTTCATAGTCACATGACAAACCCTGAGGGCAGCAGCAGCTTGTGGAAGGAGGAGGGGCTGTGTGTGCCTGCAAGATGCAGAATGAGGTAGGATGTGCTGCTGGAGAACCAGAACTTCATGAGGGGAAGCATATGGAGCTCATATATGAGGGGGCAGGTGGAGCACTGAGGGGCAGTGGCGTTCAAGTGGAGTGGAACTGGGGTTTATCATACAGATCCAGGTGTATTATGAGGGCCATGTGTGTGTCTGTCTGTCCCTGTGTGTGTGTGTGTGTGTGTGTGTCATTCTGTCTGTCTGTGTGTCAGTCTGTCTGTCTGTGTGTGTCAGTCTGTCTGTCCCTGTGTGTGTGTGTGTGTGTGTGTGTGTGTGTCAGTCTGTCTGTCCCTGTGTGTGTGTGTCAGTCTGTCTGTCCCTGTGTGTGTGTGTCAGTCTGTCCCTGTGTGTGTGTGTCAGTCTGTCTGTCCCTGTGTGTATGTGTGTGTCAGTCTGTCTGTCCCTGTGTGTGTGTGTCAGTCTGTCCCTGTATGTGTGTGTCAGTCTGTCACTGTATGTGTGTGTCAGTCTGTCTGTCCCTGTGTGTGTGTCAGTCTGTCTGTCTGTCCCTGTGTGTGTGTCAGTCTGTCCCTGTGTGTGTCAGTCTGTCTGTCCCTGTGTGTGTGTGTCAGTCTGTCCCTCTGTGTGTCAGTCTGTCTGTCCCTGTGTGTGTGTGTGTGTGTCAGTCTGTCTGTCCCTGTGTGTGTGTCAGTCTGTCTGTCCCTGTGTGTCAGTCTGTCTGTCCCCTTGTGTGTGTGTCTGTCCCCGTGTGTGTGTGTCTGTCCCCGTGTGTGTCTCTGTCCCCATGTGTGTGTGTGTGTCTGTCCCCCTGTATGTGTCTGTCCCTGTGTGTGTGTGTGTCTGTCCCTGTGTGTGTCTGTCCCCGTGTGTGTGTCTGTCCCCATGTGTGTGTGTGTGTGTCTGTCCCCGTGTATGTGTCTGCCCCTGTGTGTGTGTGTGTCTGTCCCCGTGTGTGTGTCACCATCACCATGCCCACAGTGTTCCCTTTGTCTTGACGCAGCTGCATCAGGGCATTCTGTGCGGGGCAAGATGAAGATGGAAGAGGAGGCAGCACCGCCAGCATGGAGTCCGTGGTAGAGGCACACTAAGGACGCAGGTAACACTACCACATGATCTACACTAGTGTTATCTGTGGTTTTAAATAGGACTGCAGGTAACACAACTACTTTTTCTGTACTCAGATAGCCATGACTGTGTTATATATGCTGTTACATAGGACTGCAGGTGATATCTACTGTATTATCTGTACTCAGAGAGTTATCACTTTGTAAGGGGGCCCACTGAGACTTTATCGCCCAAGGGCCCACATGATCCTGGAGCCGGCCCTGACCATGACGCTTGAGGATATTTGGCTTTGAATTCCACTTCGTCAACTTCAATTTGTTCATCTCTAGTTATATACTGCATATAAGAATTTAGTATCAGAGCTCCAGTGGAAGGCTGGTACAGAAAGAAGTAACTTGAAATCAAAGCTCAACTGTGCCCATAAAAATACAATTTCAGACAAGCATTTTGCATGTCCATTTGTTGTCAGAGTGTAGAACAGACTCAACGCTTTAATTTATGAGAAAATACTACTGCACTGTTTTTAATGGCTGACAAGTGTTTCAGTCCAAGCTATGGACATTGTTCACAGCCGATCAAAGCAAGCAAAGACATGCATGTAGAAAGGACAGACGTACTATAGCGTTGTGGAGTGTTTCTCACTAGACTTTCCTATTCAAGTAATGGGCTCCATGGGAAGTCAGCAATTGTTCATAGTTAGTACAGATGCATGATTTAGAAGAAATGAAAAAGGTAAAAAAATAATGAATCATAATTGTATGAATAATTTACCGAGAGGTGCTATATGAACAGGCTTAGAATTGTCATAGTGGCATTGTTTGAAATATCGAGCTAAGGAACCCAGAAAAGGAGGTGTAACTAGAGAATACTGGACCTCTTACCGAAGTTTTGAACGTCTCCCCCAAACATATGGACTCCATAAACAGAGCTCTAAGTCAAACCCCAGATCAGAAAAAATAGGCATTCACTTACCAATTTTCTTGTCTTTGGAACATGAGCCCTGACACCAGTTGGCACTGGGACATTGTATGCAATGCAGCACACAACATCCAGATGCTTAGTGTCAGAATCTTGAATGTCCCACCGTGAACAGCGTCTTACACATCCATACCTTATGGCAGGAAGGTCTGTGGATACTCTGGACTATGAGAATGAGTCACAACTGTGACCATTGTGACCCCTATAGTTATCTCACTTCCAGAAGTACTCAATATAACAAAAAATGGAGAATCTCCCAAGGTGCACAGGTCCTTCTAAAAAAACTAGCATATTGTGATAAAGTTCATTATTTTCTGTAATGTACTGATAAACATTAGACTTTCATATATTTTAGATTCATTACACACCAACTGAAGTAGTTCAAGCCTTTTATTGTTTTAATATTGATGATTTTGGCATACAGCTCATGAAAACCCAAAATTCCTATCTAAAAAAATTTGCATATTTCATCCGACCAATAAAAGAAAAGTGTTTTTAATACAAAAAAAGTCAACCTTCAAATAATTATGTTCAGTTATGCACTCAATACTTGGTCGGGAATCCTTTTGCAGAAATGACTGCTTCAATGCGGCGTGGCATGGAGGCAATCAGCCTGTGGCACTGCTGAGGTGTTATGAAGGCCCAGGATGCTTCGATAGCGGCCTTAAGCTCATCCAGAGTGTTGGGTCTTGCGTCTCTCAACTTTCTCTTCCCAATATCCCACAGATTCTCTAAGGGGTTCAGGTCAGGAGAGTTGGCAGGCCAATTGACCACAGTAATACCATGGTCAGTAAACCATTTACCAGTGGTTTGGGCACTGTGAGCAGGTGCCAGGTCGTGCTGAAAAATGAAATCTTCATCTCCATAAAGCTTTTCAGCAGATGGAAACATGAAGTGCTCCAAAATCTCCTGATAGCTAGCTGCATTGACCCTGCCCTTGATAAAACACAGTGGACCAACACCAGCAGCTGACATGGCACCCCAGACCATCACTGACTGTGGGTACTTGACACTGGACTTCAGGCATTTTGGCATTTCCCTCTCCCCAGTCTTCCTCCAGACTCTGGCACCTTGATTTCCGAATGACATGCAAAATTTGCTTTCATCCGAAAAAAGTACTTTGGACCACTGAGCAACAGTCCGGTGCTGCTTCTCTGTAGCCCAGGTCAGGCGCTTCTGCCGCTGTTTCTGGTTCAAAAGTGTCTTGACCTGGGGAATGCGGCACCTGTAGCCCATTTCCTGCACACGCCTGTACACGGTGGCTCTGGATGTTTCTACTCCAGACTCAGTCCACTGCTTCCGCAGGTCCCCCAAGGTCTGGAATCGGTCCTTCTCCACAATCTTCCTCAGGGTCCGGTCACCTCTTCTCGTTGTGCAGCGTTTTCTGCCACACGTTTTCCTTTCCACAGACTTCCCACTGAGGTGCCTTGATACAGCACTCTGGGAACAGCCTATTCGTTCAGAAATTTCTTTCTGTGTCTTACCCTCTTGCTTGAGGGTGTCAATGATGGCCTTCTGGACAGCAGTCAGGTCGGCAGTCTTACCCATGATTGCGGTTTTGAGTAATGAACCAGGCTGGGAGTTTTTAAAAGCCTCAGGAATCTTTTGCAGGTGTTTAGAGTTAATTTGTTGATTCAGATGATTAGGTTAATAGCTCGTTTAGAGAACCTTTTCATGATATGCTAATTTTTTTAGATAGGAATTTTGGGTTTTCATGAGCTGTATGCCAAAATCATCAATATTAAAACAATAAAAGGCTTGAACTACTTCAGTTGGTGTGTAATGAATCTAAAATATATGAAAGTCTAATGTTTATCAGTACATTACAGAAAATAATGAACTTTATCACAATATGCTAATTTTTTTAGAAGGACCTGTATGTGCCCCTGGCTTTTTTCAGACAAAGCAGAAAAGGGCTCCATGGGGTGACTAATATGGTCTCCATGTGACCCAAAAAAAAATATCCTGCTACTCTATTTTAGACAGAAGCCAAAGGCACCCAAGTGATTTGACTACCGTGAAGCTCTAGGTCAGTGATGGCGATTGGCGAAACTTTTACAGGCCGAGTGCCAAAACTATAATCCAAAACCCACATATTTATCGCAAAGTGCCAACATGGCAATTTACCCTGAATACCAATATAGTATATCTTCCATGTACTTTATCTATAATAGCCTGCTTACATCCAATGTGCTGCCTGTGCTGTCCATAGTGCGCCCTGCGCTGATGAATGGCAGGTAAACTATAAGGCATATTAGTACACCATAGACTTTTTCCAGGGTGTGGGTGCCCACAGAGAGGCTAATTGTCTCTTTATGTGTCACGGTGCTCCTACCTGGATACTGCTGGATCCCAGGCTTTGGCTCTGAAGCAATAAAAAGGGGGAAATAATTAAGGGATTGAAAAGAATTGAGTCCATACCTGGAGATGAAGTTATTGGCAGCTTTACTTGAATAAGCATTTTTCTAAAACAGTTTGGGGGCTTTGTCTTGGTTCTAGCAAGCTTTACCATATAACCGGCAGGCAAACTCAACTCTGCTCTCTTTCTCTTTGATCTGCTGTACTGACAAGCTTAAATAGTATATTTGCTGTCTTCTTGATGCTGCACTTTCTCTCTGTAGTCTGACTCTAGATTACGCCAGGGAACTTTCCTCCTGGCTCTTGAGGCTTCAAGCTTTGGCCTCCATGGCCGGCAGAGCTTAAGGTGCTCTGGCTAGCATGGGCACGTCCAGCAGAGACGTTCCCCTGTACATCCTTCCCCTGTCTAGGGAAGACTAGACTGGAACTAACTGGTCCCCACCCCTCTTGCAGGAAGTAGGTCTGGCCCACTTCTCTCCAGAGGGGGGTTAGAATGGAATGGTAAGTTCCATTCTATCTAAGTACAGCTCTGCCATATTTGCTGCCACCTGCTGGTGAACCAGGTATATTACATGAACATAACGGTTGCATAAAGATTAGGAATGCACAGTGTGGGGCACCTGGACAACAATAGTGTTGAGCGCGAATATTCGAATTGCGAATTTTTTTCGCGAATATCGCGATTTTGAGATTTCGCGAATATTTCGAATATAGTGCTATATATTCGCGAAATCGAATATTCGTTTTTTTTTTTTTTTTTCAAATGCTCCAGTCAGTGCCCGTTGCCGCTTCTGCCGACTTCCGTGCTCATGGAGCGTCCCCATCACCATGGTAACGTCTCCATATACTAGAATGTACTGTCGGATTTGAGAATTACGTTGAAATCGCAATTCGATTATTTCAAGTTATAATAATCGAATTGCAATTTTAACTTAACACTGCTATATTCCATATTCGTTAATTCTAGCCTAATATGGAATATAGCAGTGCTAAGTTGAAATCGCAATTCGATTATTATAACTTGCAATAATCGAATTGCGATTTCAATGTAATTCTCAAATCCAACAGTACATTCTAGTATATGGAGACGTTCCCATGGTGATGGGGACGCTCCATGAGCATGGAATATAGCATTACTAAGTTGAAATCGCAACTTGGACCTGGTTTACTATGGTTGGCTTCAATGGCTTTGTAGAATTAGCGAATATGACGAATGTATTCGTCATATTCCACAAAACGAATATACGAATGTATTCGTCATATTCCACAAAACGAAGATATTCTCCATCTTCGTTTTAGCTACCTATTCATCAACTTCGCGAATTCTAGCAATCATATAGGAAAGTTGACTATAGAGACAGCTAAGTTTAATTCGCTATGCGATTATATTACTTAGCTTTTTTTTTTTTTTAAGAAATAGAATAATTATAATACCTGATAATTATTATAATTATTCTATTTATAAAAAAAAAGCTAAGTAATATAATCGCATAGCAAATTAAACTTAGCTGTCTCTATAGTCAACTTTCCTATATGATTGCTAGAATTCGCGAAGTTGATGAATAGGTAGCTAAAACGAAGATGGAGAATATCTTCGTTTTGTGGAATATGACGAATACATTCGTATATTTGTTTTGTGGAATATGACGAATACAAAAAATGAATTACAATCTATATGTGTATTTTACGAAATTTTGTAATATTGCTCTAACTTCGTCTTTTAGAATATTCATCACTATTAAAAGAAAAAAAATCGCAATACGCGATTAATTAAATCGCATATTGCGATAATTGGAAAAATATTGCAAAATCAAATATGGCACCTCCCGCTCATCACTAGACAACAATACAAAAGGTGGCATTTTGTTAGCTCAATACAGTAGCAAGGTGCAGGAGTGGTAAAACCACTCTGGAGTGTTACAGTTGCACATATATTTCCAGAGCCAGATATTAAAAGGAGCACATGGGGAACTTTTCTCGGGGTGCCCAACCCTGTGTGACAAGGGAGCCCTCAACATCACCATCTCTGCTTTCACATACATAGTCTATGACTGCATTGGATGGATCCTGTGTCATAGCAATAATAGTGACCAGCCTATGCCCACCTTCATGTGAGGTCACCTGAACAATATAGAAAATTGGCAAAAAGTGTAAATGCACTGCCACCCCCTAGAAATGTCTTGCGTCGATAATTCACAAATTATACAGCATTGTCCCAGCCACTAAGAGAGTACCTGCTTTGAAAATGTCTTCTAGCTCAGCCTCTTTCCTTTAACAATGCCGTCCTTCCCCACCAGTTGCTACTATCTCTGTAACAGTAATGTGCAGAACTGATGCATGACCACTGCAGCACTGCTGAACACATAGAAATATAGACTGTCATTAGACTACAGATTATGGATGCTGGAGCACTGGGAAATTTAAGTAGATAATATAGGAGTCATTTATCATTTAAGGTTGTTTTTGTGTCACTTTTAGTCCGCACATCGTAACGGGTGTGGACCCATTCATTTCAATGTTCAATGTTCTGTGACCCGCAGACACAGATTGTTTACCCAGGCGTTCGTCCAACTTATTACGGTGCTTGGATGCCATGTGGCGGATCATGCTGGTGGTGGTGAGGTTGCTAGTGTTCACACCCCTGCTAATTTTGGTACGGCACAGGTTGCAAACTACTACTTTTGTCATCCGCACTTTCCTCAAAAAAGGCCTAAACTGCAGAACACCTACCCCTTGGCAAGGGAGATTTTCGCAAGGGGTGCTGTGTGGAATAGTTGCGGGCCTGGTTGGTGTGGCCAGCCTTCTCCCTTTTGCCACCCCACTGCCTCTTCCAGCCTGTTGCGGTGCTGCAGATCCCTCCCCCTCTGTACTGCTGTCCTCGCTAGACTTTCCACCTTCCCAGGTTGAGTCAGTGACTTCATTCTCCACCACCTCCTCTTCCACTTCCTCACTCTGTTCATCCTTCTGACTTATTGACCTAACCACTAACTCAGTGATTGACAACTGTGTCTCATCCTCTTGAGACAGTAATTGCAGTTGACTTTTTGGCAACTGTGTCTCATCATCGTCCACCTCATTAAACAGTAATTTCCGTTCCCCACTGTCATCTTCTTGTGACTGTGGATGCTTAAGAGTTTGGGAATTAGGGCACAAGATTTGTCCCTTTTCAAGCGTGCTTGGCGAGAGGGTCAAATCATGGAATGTCGCTGAAAAGAGGTCCTCGGAATATCCGAGTGTGGGATCTCTTGTTTGCCCAGACTCTCAATGGTGGGAGGAATGAGGATCAGGGTAAGGATTGTTTTTAGCAGATTCTTGTCTACTGAGACTGGACTTGGTGGAAGACAGGGTGGTGCTTAACCGACTAGAAGCATTATCTGCTGCAATCCAACCGACCACCTGGTCGCATTGGTCTGACTTTAAGAGTGGTGTGCTGCGCCGCCTTGCAAACTGGGACATGAAGCTAGGTATTGGGGGATGATTGTTTTTCTTGTGCTCTGGCAGCAGTCACAGTTTAAATATGCCCAGGGCCACAGCCTCTGCATGCACCATCAGCATCACGGCCACTGCCCCATCCCTTACTGCTCGCCTTCTTCATATTAAATGTTATATATGCTTGCAAGTATATCACATGTACAGTAGCGTAGGATTTGTAAGTGTATGCGGAAACAAATTTAAAAAGGGATGTTGAAACGTCACAGGAGATATCCCGCAGATTATGTCAATGCTGTCACCAGCGGCTAATAAAAAATTACACGGAATGTCACAGTTTTTTTTTAAGAGGAAACGTTATACAGGAGAGGTACCACCAGTAATGTCACTGTCCACAGCTTCTATGGAAAAAGTACACTGTATGTCACATATACATTTTTTAAGCGCACATGGTACACTGCAGATTTGGCTCTGGTAATGTCACTTTCCGCAGCAGACATCAGCCACGAAAAAGTACACTGGAGGTAAGAGATATTTTTTGGATGCGCACAGTTTACATTGGAGATGTGGTGCAGCTAATGTCACTGTCAGCAGCGGACACGGTCTATAGAAAAAGTACACTGGATGTCACAGATATTTTTGGGATGCGCACATTTTACACCAGAGATGTGGCGCAGCTAATGTCACTGTCCGCAGCGGACACCGTCTACGGAAAAAGTACACTGGATGTCAAGGATATTTTTGGGATGCGCACATTTTACACAGGACATATGGTGCAGCTGTCTGCAGCGGCTTAACTATTGCACGCTATTTAGCTTAGGATGCGCAAAAAGACATAAATTACTCTTACCGGTAATTTGATTTTACTTTAGCCTTCACAACGGCACTACCTGGAGGTTGGCCCGCCTTCTCAGGGACAGGAAACAATAGCGAGATCAGACAATAAAGGGCCCCCTCCATCTTACCTCTCCAGTTATTAATCTAGGACTCCGAATAGGCATGAAACAAAGAATAATTTTAATAATAACACATAAACAACAGAGGTAATATCACTTGAAATAAGGTTTTTTTTAAACTCAATAGTGTGCCGCAAAAAAAGAAACTGCTCATAATACATAACAAAAAGATATTTGAAAGTAAATACATGTGAATATATATATCTATATACTCCTTTTTTTTTGGGGTGGGAATCCTTGGTTTTCAGTTCCTCATCTCATTAGTCTCTCTCAGCTGTCATGTAGTTGGACTGATTGCATCCCTTTAAATTCCTCCCCATAATGCATTAGTGTGCGGTTTATACAACTTCCTGGAGTGTGTGTGCATGCTGATCCTATTTCCCAGTCTTCTACAAGATTCATTTGTGATTTTCTGTTTCGTGGATCCCAGGTGACCCTGACTTCCTCCGTGTCTAGTGTAGGGAGCCGGTGGTCGTGTCCCCTCACTATTATAGGGTTTTCAGGTGTTATACAGTCGAGGTACAAGGATATGTGATCATCTACCATTGGGATGTTCGCATAGGTTGAGCAGTCAGGGAGAGTGCCAGGTCTTATGCAGGGGTCTCCCTTTTTTGTTCCTTAGTTTTGGATCCAGTGAGTCATATATTCATTTTGTATTGTCTTGTTTCCTGTACACCTTCCGTGACAGAGGGAAGAGTGATTTCCTGCTGACAGTGGAACCTGGACACCACCTTGGGAAGGAACTCAGGAACATGTTTTATTATAATTCTATCCTCTAAAACCATGAGATAGGGATGCAAAATAGAGAAAGCCTGGATTTCTCCTATTCAGTTATAGCTAATAAGTAAGCTAATACTGTTTTGAGTGTTAAAGTTCTCAAGGAGATCTCTTCAATGGGTTCAAAAGGTGGATGCATTAGCCTGGATAGGACCAGATTTAAGTCCCAAGGAGGGACAGAAGATCTAAGCCTAGGGCGTATTCTACTTGCCCCCTTAAGGAATCTCTTGACAACATTCAAATCTGAAAGCTTGCTATTCAGAAAAGTGCTTAGAGCCGCTATTTGGACTCTTAGTGTACTTACAGATAGACCTTTATCAAGTCCTGCCTGAAGGAAGTCTAGGATTAGGGTCACCTCTGATTTCTTGGAGGGATCCCATCTGCCGTCCCCAAAACGTAAAATGGACTCCCAGGCTCTCAAGTAGATCTTTGACGTGACCGGTTTTCTACTCTGCAATAGAAAGTGGAGATTACCGCCTTTGAGAATCCTTTTTCTCTCAGGATGCGCCTCTCAGTTTCCAAGCTGTCAAGCGAAGCTGGTTGACTCTGGGATGCATCACTGGTCCCTGGAGAAGTAGATATGGTCGGGGCGGGAGAACACAGAATTCAGTGTTGGAAATCATTTTCTCCTGGGCCAGAAGGGAGTGATTAGGAGAATTTGGGCTTTCTCTTCCAGGATCTTGGAAATGACCCTCGGTATTAGAGGAAATGGCGGGAACGCATAAAGAAGTTCCTGAGGCCAGTGCGATGACAGGGCGTCCACTCCTAGGGGCCGGTCTAGAGAGGATTGGGAAAAGAAGTCCGCGACTTGCCTGTTTTTCCTTGTGGCAAATAGGTCGATCTTTGGAGTGCCCCACCTGGTACAAATTTGAGCAAAGATCTGACGATTCAGGCTCCATTCTCCCGGCTTTAGCCGATCTCTGCTCAGGAAATCCGCCACTTCATTTTCTTTTCCTCTTACTTGGGCTGCTAATAGAGAGCATAGCTTTTTCTCTGCCCAATTTAGGATCTTCCTCGAGACTAAAGACAGAGAGCGGCTTCTATTCCTCCTTGTTTGTTAGGTAGACTACTGTGGAGAATTGTCCAAGAGGATTTTTACATTTTTCAGATAGATGGAGGGTGAAAACATTTTATGGCTTCCCAGAGCGCACTTAGTTCCCTCATTTGATGAAGCTTGTTGTAGCTGTATTTTCCATAAGACCTGTGTCATCTCCCCTCCATGTGAGCTCCCCAGACCTGCTGACTGGCATCAGTTGTGATGGCCAACTGGTCCAGCTGTCTCCATTACACCCCCCAGGATAAATTTGACTGGTTTGTCCACCAGGATAGGGTCATCTCCAGATACGAGGGGATTCTTATCCTCTTGTTTAGGGATGTCTGATTTTGACCCAGTT
This sequence comes from Bufo gargarizans, assembly GCF_014858855.1. Lineage (NCBI taxonomy): Eukaryota > Metazoa > Chordata > Amphibia > Anura > Bufonidae > Bufo > Bufo gargarizans. The sequence goes on from NC_058081.1 coordinate 165,298,649, forward strand.
TTCTAGAAGAAAGGCTTGAAGCGTCCTTCAGTGGTGCTGAGCCCACTTTACACACGGAATTGTTGACTCATGAGTCCCAAGATTATCATCATTTCCCTGAAGGAGGCGACCCTTGTTGTTGGAAGTACTGATACTGGAAATTAAATTTGTTCTTTCTGCTCCGGCAGACAAAGAAGTCATACGGCATGAGTCCAGTAGAACTCCTAAAAAGATTTTTTTCCTGTGAGGGGAGAAGACAAGACTTCTGTTGGTTTATTATCCAACCCAGGTCGGCTAGGGTTAAAAGGATTGTCTGAAGGTGACACAGAAGAAGGTTTTCTGACGGGGCTGCGATTAGAAAATCGTCTAGGTACGGTACAAAGGAAATTCCTGCTAGATGAAAAATTTTTGCTACTTCCATTATGACCTTGGTGAATAATCTCGGGGCTGAGCCGAGACCGAATGGTAGAACTTGAAACTGATAGTGGCATAGAGATCCCTGGAACCAAACCGCTGTCCTTGTCTGGTCTCTCTTCTGGATTGGAATGTGATAGTAGGCATCCGCCAGGTCTAAAGTTATCATATAGCAATTTTTTGATAGAAGATTGACCACGGATTTTACCGTCTCCATTTAGATTTTTTTGTAAACAATGTATTTGTTTAGGGTCTTTAAATTTATTATCGCCCTCAAAGTACTGTTTGGTTTTCTCACCAGAAATATAGGAGAATAGAATTCCTTCTTCTGTTCTCCTACTGGTACTGGGATGATGGCTCTCTTCTCTAACAGGAGCGATATTTGTTGGTCCATCACTTCCTGATTTTTTCCTCTTAGTCTGGAGTTTTCCATGCAACGGTCTGGGGGGAGACGGGTGAATTCCAGACTGTAGCCTTCCCTTATCACCCCCAGCACCCAAGGGAAGGCCTGAATATTTACCCAAGCTGAGTAAAAATGCATGAGCCTTCCCCCTACTGCTCCTCTGGCGTCATTGGGTAGTGGGCCGGGAAGATTTTTCGGGATTAAACAGGAACCCCTTCCCTTTTCCTCTAGATGTTTGCCAAGACCCTACTGATTCTTTTTTCTTCTGATCAGGTCTACCACGTCTTTGGGGCTGAAAGGATCACCTCTGATGATAACATTTTGATTCCGTGGGAAAGCCTTTTTTTCTATCTGATGCTTTCTCAAAAATGTCATCAAGTGCTGAGCCAAACACTCTATCCCCCTTGCAAGGCAAGACACATAGCTTGTTTTTTGATGCCGTATCCCCCGATCAGGTTCTTAACCAAATTGCTCTGCGTGAAACATTGGACAGGGCAGCTGTTCTGGCTGATAATTTTACTATGTCCGTGGAAGCGTCAGCCATAAAGTTTGCGGCCTGTTTAAAAATGGGGATTGAGGCTAGTATGTCTTCTCTTGGAGTGCCAGACTCAATGTGTTCCTCCAATTGACCTTACCACAAGGACAGGGTTCTGGCTGTATAGGTTGCAGAGATTCCAGGTCTTAGAACTGCGGTGGAGGATTCCCACTTTTTTTAAGCAGACTCTCGCATTTTTTATCCATTGGACCTTTTGAGCAAACTCAGATCCTCAAAGAGTAGTGCATTTTTTTATTTTTATTCTTGCCACTGGTGCATCCACCCTAGGGTTCTTGTCCCATGTGGCTGAATCATCCTCCGAAAAAGGATATTTTCTCTTAAATATTTTCGATGCTGACTGTTTTCCAATCGTTAAGAATTAAGGTTTTAATACTGCTGTGGACTGGAAAAACTAGTTTTTTTCTTGTCTCCCAAACCTGCAAACATCTAATCTTGCACTGAGAGCGGTTATTTGGGTTCCTCTAAGTTAATTGTGGCTTGGATGGTTTTCAGTAAGGAATCTATCTCTTCGATTGAGCAAAGAGGCTTCGTATAGACGTCCTCAGCAATAGACGAGTCTGAGTCGGATTTGATTTCCCCCTCGTCTACGTCCGAGTCTTGTTTGATAACAGAGGCACTTGACGTAGAGGGTTTGGACGGGACAGTAGACAATTTTGCTTCTACAGCAGCCCGAATTCCTCTTTAATAATGGTTCTTAAGCTTTCAATCAGTGTAGGGGATGAATCCGAGACCACTTTGTCACAACACTTCTGACATAGATGTTTTTTATAGGAGCTAGAAAGTGCCTTTTTGCAGATGGCACATTTCTTTTTGAGGGACGGTTCCCTTTTTGAGACGTTTCTCCCCTAGGAGACACAATTTAGGATGACACTGGTAAGTATCTACAGGTCCTTCTAAAAAAATTAGCATATTGTGATAAAGTTCATTATTTTCTGTAATGTACTGATAAACATTAGACTTTCATATATTTTAGATTCATTACACACAACTGAAGTAGTTCAAGCCTTTTATTGTTTTAATATTGATGATTTTGGCATACAGCTCATAAAAACCCAAAATTCCTATCTAAAAAAATTAGCATATCATGAAAAGGTTCTCTAAACGAGCTACTAACCTAATCATCTGAATCAACTAATTAACTCTAAACACCTGCAAAAGATTCCTGAGGCTTTTAAAAACTCCCAGCATGGTTCATTACTCAAAACCGCAATCATGGGTAAGACTGCCGACCTGACTGCTGTCCAGAAGGCCATCATTGACACCCTCAAGCAAAAGGGTAAGACACAGAAAGAAATTTCTGAACGAATAGGCTGTTCCCAGAGTGCTGTATCAAGGCACCTCAGTGGGAAGTCTGTGGGAAGGAAAACGTGTGGCAGAAAACGCTGCACAACGAGAAGAGGTGACCGGACCCTGAGGAAGATTGTGGAGAAGGACCGATTCCAGACCTTGGGGGACCTGCAGAAGCAGTGGACTGAGTCCGGAGTAGAAACATCCAGAGCCACCGTGTACAGGCGTGTGCAGGAAATGGGTTACAGGTGCCGCATTCCCCAGGTCAAGCCACTTTTGAACCAGAAACAGCGGCAGAAGCGCCTGACCTGGGCTACAGAGAAGCAACACTGGACTGTTGCTCAGTGGTCCAAAGTACTTTTTTCGGATGAAAGCAAATTTTGCATGTCATCCGGAAATCAAGGTGCCAGAGTCTGGAGGAAGACTGGGGAGAGGGAAATGACAAAATGCCTGAAGTCCAGTGTCAAGTACCCACAGTCAGTGATGGTCTGGGGTGCCATGTCAGCTGCTGGTGTTGGTCCACTGTGTTTTATCAAGGGCAGGGTCAATGCAGCTAGCTATCAGGAGATTTTGGAGCACTTCATGCTTCCATCTGCTGAAAAGCTTTATGGAGATGAAGATTTCATTTTTCAGCACGACCTGGCACTTGCTCACAGTGCCAAAACCACTGGTAAATGGTTTACTGACCATGGTATTACTGTGGTTAATTGGCCTGCCAACTCTCTTGACCTGAACCCCATAGAGAATCTGTGGGATATTGGGAAGAGAAAGTTGAGAGACGCAAGACCCAACACACTGGATGAGCTTAAGGCCGCTATCGAAGCATCTTGGGCCTCCATAACACCTCAGCAGTGCCACAGGCTGATTGCCTCCATGCCACGCCGCATTGAAGCAGTCATTTCTGAAAAAGGATTCCCGACCAAGTATTGAGTGCATAACTGAACATAATTATTTGAAGGTTGACTTTTTTTGTATTAAAAACACTTTTCTTTTATTGGTCAGATGAAATATGCAAATTTTTTTTGATAGGAATTTTGGGTTTTCATGAGCTGTATGCCTAAATTTATCAATATTAAAACAATAAAAGGCTTGAACTACTTCAGTTGTGTGTAATGAATCTAAAATATATGAAAGTCTAATGTTTATCAGTACATTACAGAAAACAATAAACTTTATCACAATATGCAATTTTTTTTAGAAGGACCTGTATATTTTTGGGGGAACCGCCACCAAAGAGAAGTGTAAAGTAACACAAAACACCCAAAGTGTCCTCTAAAGTTACCCCAATAATATATATGGAGGAGGCTTACCGGGCTTGAGGGACTGGGAGCATCTGTGGACTTTCTAGGGGACTCGGCTCCAGCTTGCAGGGACATGTTGCTCAAAAACAGAAACAGATAGCTGCCTGGAATGCCGGCAGCCCGCACTGTTTACTTCCTGGTCCGGTCTGATTTCTATGTCAGCACAGCACACAGAGGAGTCACGTGGGAGCGTTCATAGGCCCAGGAACGCCATCTGCTGTACACAGATCCGCCGGTCCATGCTTCGCAGAAGGTAGAGCCCGGGGTTACCGGCGTCCGCCGGATTTACACCAAGAGGAGGGAGGGACAGTCTAATTGAGTCCCGCGAACCCTCCTCCTGCAACGGCCCTCCGACAGAGCCGGGATTACCCACCAATGAAGAAAAGGCTGCGCGAGCTGCTGATCCGTGCTCCCCACCTTCTGAGGGACAGGAAACAACTGAAGAGGTAAGAGGGAGGGGCCCTTTATTGGCTGATCTCGCTATTGTTTCCTGTCCCTGAGAAGGCGGGACAACCTCCAGGTAGTGCCGTTGTTAAGGCGCGGGAAAATAGTTATTGCTACCACACACAATAGTCCTTAAATTAACTTTTTGAGTTTTTCTAATAAAAATATTCCTACATCACTCTCTACACTGTCCCTTCCTCAGCACAGCTCTCCCTGACTAAGACTGAGCCAAACACGCATCATCAGGTGCTATATAGCACCCGATGACGCGTTCCGGCCAGCCAATCACTGTAATGCTAGTAACCAACATGGCTACGGCAGTACAGTGAAGGCTGCACTTACCTGCACGTTTATTGGCATGCTCGATCAACAGTAGCCTGCACCTCTCCATAACTTTAGCAGATCCACCGCCAGCGCAGGGGTTTATTAAGACCACATCTAAAATGCTGGTCTTAATAAATGTGTCCCTATGACTAGTACCGTTCAACTGAGTCACTCATATGAAGCAAAGCACAGTATATTTTATTTTTAGAATACAAGGCTACTTGTAAATGATGTCTTGTACTGGTAGGATTTTCTGTTTACCCGGTTACTTGCTGAGAATTGCTGTGTAGGGATAAAAATGATCTTCTCTCCAGTTTTTGGTTTCAGGCTAGAATTTCGAGCTCTAGAGAAGTCTCTCCAGTATTCTCCTGCAAGCCGTCCTGCAGATGTCTCAGCCGTACAATGCAAATGTTTGTCTTCCCTCATGAGCCTCTTTTGGGCTGCACAGCTTTATCAGCTCTCTGGGTATGACAGACCTCTTTATCAGCCTGGCAGATAGGAAGAAACCATCATAGATCATGCTCCATACAGAGCACAAGAACCTACATTAATGAATACCTGTCACTGGCATAAACCTAGAAAATGAATACAGTCACATATAAAAAAGATGAAATATATAACAAAATCCAATGACCCTTTCCAGGGCGCTTGGAAGCATTAGAGACAATAAAGAGGATAAAAATAAATAAAAATGGTTTTCTGTGCAGCTCAGTGTATGGTTCTGTGAGTTTTCCTACCATTAACACTCCTAGGATTCTTCATAATATAAAACAAAATTCTACAGCATATATTCCTATAATTACATGTAGTACAATATAATTACCTGCATTGAACCATGCCCCTCTTATGTGTATATATATGATGCACTCTTACAAAACCTGTCTCCCAACCAACCATGGTTGTGTAGCACTACAGCTACAAAACTGATTGTTGCAAAGCTCCAGCCTAATTCTACAGCAGAAATAAGTGATAAAAGAGGAGTTGCCTACTTTGCTGCCATGTCTGTTTTAGTACTGTATTTTTTGCTTTATAAGCCGCACTTTTTCCCCCCCAAAAAAGTGAGTGAAAAATGGCCATGCGTCTTATAAAGTAAATACTAGTGAGCACTTCCAATATGAAAGCACTCACTAGTATGCATTAGGGGCCGGGAGCGGGGAGCAAAGTGCCGCAAGCGCTTGTGGTACTCACCCTCCCTGGTCTTCCTTCCTGGGGCCGGCACTTCACTGTCCTGACCGCGTACAGCATCAGTACGCAGTGCGCGCACTATGACCTGACACTGCACGCAGTCAAGTGACAGAGCAGCGCAGGCGACAGAGCAGCGCAGGCTGGAAAGACAGGGGAGTGCGACTTCTGCCAGAGGTGGAGAGGAGCCGCGGCGCAGGACAGGTAAGAGGAGGTTTTTATTTTAATCTGATCTGAGGTCTGATGGGGTCTGACAATGTGGGCTGATCTGAGGTCTGATGGGGGTCTGACAATATGGGCTGATCTGAGGTCTGATGGGGGTCTGACAATGTGGGCTGATCTGAGGTCTGATGGGGTTCTGACATGGAGGGCTGATGTGATGTACTGATATTTATGAGGGTCTGATCTGAGGATCTGATATGCAGTCTGATGAAAAATATTTTTTTCTTATTTTCCTCCTCTTAAACCTGGGGTGCAACTGATCATCGTGTGCAGAAATACGGTAAATACTTGTATTCCTCATGAAATAACAATGCTGGTTTACTTACAACGGTGTTGTCCCTCTGATATTCCTTCAGGAAATGTATGAATAAATTGACAACTGTGCGTTTGCATTTGTCTTGCGCATAGAGTATGACCCCAAAACACTACAATGCAAGAACTAAGCGAGACAGCATATCCTAACAAAGTGAAATAAGTGGGTAGGTGTAACTCTGCTGTGATTGCAAATCAAAAACAAACATCTGTATTGGGTTCTCTGTTTAAGGCAGATGGGCTCACAAAATTTGTGCTAAGAAGCTTACATTTATATGTATAGTAAATGTAAAGCAACTCAAAGTAATCCATGTATTCATTGTGTACGTATATCTTAAAGAGTCACTATACTCTTCACATTTCGTACTATGACCTGACAATGCACGCAGTCAGGTGGCAGAGCAGCGCAGGCTGGGAAGACAGGGGAGTGCGACTTCTGCCAGAGGTGGAGAGGAGCTACGGCTCAGGACAGGTAAGAGGAGGTTTTTATTTTAATCTGATCTGAGGTCTGATGGGGTCTAACATTAAGGGCTGATCTGAGGTCTGATGGGGGTCTGACAGTGTTGGCTGATCTGAGGTCTAATGGGGTCTGACAATGTGGGCTGATGGGTCTGATGGAGGTCTGACAATGTATGACGTCACCATGCCGGCCAACGTGATGACGCCATTTCAGGGCACGCGATACTTCGCGACAGATCTTTAATCAAGATGGCAGTGGCCGGCCTGTCGCAAGCAAATGAATGAGATAAGTATGATGCCATTTATTATTTTTTTACATTTTACACTGTATCAGTACTTTCAGATGCCGCAATCAGCTAGAAACGCAGCATCTGAGGGGTACAATGACGAGGAGCTGCGCAATCGCTGCTCCCTGTCATTGCACCAACTACTTGTCACAAAGCAAATTTTGAATGCTTGAATCTGATCGAGAGCATGCCCAGAAGGATTCAGACAATGTTGACAGCCAAAGGTGGATTTACAAAATACTAACAAAATAATGAAAATTTAGAATTTTAGGAGCAAAATAGTAACAATGCAGTTACATGACAAGAATCTGCATAACTAACCATATGCTAAATATTTGCAAATCCAGTTTTTGTATGAGATAACTAAGATGATTGTCTATAAAATGATGGTAGTCTAACATTCAAAGTTGTAGTGGATGGTGAGGATGGTGAGTTCCAAATATTGTTACCCTTTTGCTCATCAGGGTATTTTGGAAATTGTTAATTTTGGGGTTTGGGCTGGGAATTAATCTCTGGGTTTGACAAAGGATAAATGCACTACTTGTGACTGGAATTCATATATATACTCTGTGCTCATTACTCCATGTTACATGCCTCTGGTGAGGCCCCTACCCTGACATGGACCATAGGCTCTCTCAGGATCAGTAATCAGTAATGAGTGGCAGGGGCAATATTCGAATTTGCAATATTTTGCAAATATATTCGGCATATATTCGCGAATTTGAGAATTCGTGATCTCGTCATTATTTTCTTGATTGAAATTCGCAATCAACACTACTCCTAAAGTCAAAGATATTGCAGACTTCTCATTGGCCCACAAGCAAGAAGCAGTGAGAATTCATGGGTACTGATGATAAAAAATGTGGAATATTCGCAATTACTAAGATATAGCACTATATTCTAGATATTCCCGAATTCTCAAAGTGCCAATATTCACGATAAAAATTTAGTATTAGAATATTCGCGATCAACACTACTCAGGATGTCATTTTACCCATCCTCCTTCCCTGGAACTACAGTATCGTCTCTACAATAATTATACCTCACTAACTTATACTTTTTCTCTTGGTTCCATGATATACTATAATTACTCAACATGGTCACAATTATGATGCTATCATTTATAAGGAATAATTTAGCGAATAGTGATAACAAATATCTTGACCTCTATATTTTTCCATCTGGGCATCTTTGTATAACCTTCCTCACCCCCTACCCTATACTTACCCAAACAGTTCATGTCCTCCTTACTTACCATATACAGTGAGGAACAGAAGTATTTGAACACCCTGCAATTTTGAAAGTTCTCCCACTTAGAAATCATGGAGGGGTCTGAAATTCACATTGTAGGTGCATTCCCACTCTGAGAGACAGAAAAAAAAAAATACAAAATCTGGAAATCACATTGTATGATTCTTTAAAAAAATTTTGTCTTGCACTGCTGAACATAAGTATTTGAACACCTGAGAAAATCAGTGTTAGTATTTTGGTACAGAATTACAGAGGCCAAATGTTTCCTGTAGTTCTTGACCAGGTTTGCACACACTGCAACAGGGATTTTGGCCCACTCCTTCACACAGATCTCCTCTAGATTTGTCAGGTTTAGGGGCTGTCGCTGACCAACATGGAGTTTCAGCTCCCTCCAAAGATGTTCTATTGGATTTAGGTCTGGAGACTGGCTAGGCCACCGCACAACCTTGATATGCTTCTTACGGAGCCACTCCTTGGTTACCCTGGCTGTGTGATTCGTGTCGTTGTCATGTTAAAAAACCCGGCCACAACCCATCTTCAATGCTCTGACTGAGGGAAGGAGGTTGTTTCTCAAAATCTCACAATAAATGGCCCCATTCATCCTCTCCTTAATAGAGTGCAGTCAGCCTGTCCCCTTTGCAGAAAAGCACCCCTAAAGCATGATGGTACCACCCCCATGCTTCACAGTAGGGATGGTGTTCTTGGGATGCAACGCATCCATCTTTTTCCTCCAAACACAAGTGAAGTTTAGACCAAAAAGTTCAACTTTGGTCTCATCTGATCACATGACCTTCTCCCATGCCTCCTCTAGATCATCCAGATGCTCATTGGCAAACTTCAGACGGCCCTGAACATGATGACTTGAGCAGGGGAACCTTCAGTGCAATGCATGATTTGAAACCATGACGGCGTAGTTGTCACGATCAGTGTGGGGGGGGGGGGACTCCACACTGAACACAGGAGGGAAGGGGAACAGTAACTGGGCCTGGAACCTAGGGAAGAAACAGGTCACCTCCTAGACAACCCTAATCCGGGCCCTAACTATCTATCAATATGAATAGACCCTGAAGGTAGGAATATTCATATGCAGGATACCTAGGCCTTTATATCCCTATAAGGCCCTGGAAAATGTTAGGACCAGAGACAACCCATTCCTCACCAGATGGATGAATGGGAGTCTCTTTCTCAGGCCCAGATACAGGGAATATAACTAACACAAACAAATGCAATACTTAACTTCTGTAGAGACGGACGAGCAGGAACACCAGAGACAAATTCACACCAGCTCAGCCAAACCCAAATGAAGCTATCTACCGCATAATCAGTAGGGTGGAGTCAGGCTATAAAGGGTAGAAGTGATGACCACTGAGAAACAGCTGAGAAAAGGGAAGTGGTCATTAACCCTATCAACACTGAATCAAGAGAAATCAAGGAGGTTGTTAGATTCCTCCATGCTCAGCCAATATCCTTGATTTCCTGACATCAGTCACCTGAGGGACAGTGACAGTAGTATTCTACAGACAGTGACCTTTGAAACTGTGGTCCCAGCCCTCTTCATGTCATTGACTAGCTCCTCCCTTGTTGTAGGTTTGGGCTGATTCCTCACCTTTCTTATAATCAGTGATACCGCACAAGGTGAGATCTTGCTTGGAGCCCCAGTCCGAGGGAGTCTTCTTTAGCCTCTTCCATTTTCTAACAATTGCTCCAACAGTTGATCTATTTTCACCAAGCTGCTTGGCAATTGCCCCATAGCCCTTTCCAGCCTTGTGGAGGTCCACAATTTTGTTTCTGGTTTCTTTTGACAGCTCTTTGGTCTTGCCCATGGTAGTAGTTGGCGTCTGACTGACTGTGGGGTGGACAGGTGTCTTTAAAGAGCTCAGACAGGTGCTACTAAGTTAGATTAATGAGTAGAGTAGAGGGGGACTTTTTAAAGGCACAGTAACAGGTCTTTGAGAGAGATAATTCTTGCTGTTTCTTAGGTATTCAAATACTTATGTTCAGCAGTGCAATACAAATACATTCTTTAAAAATCATACAATGTGATTTCCTGATTTTTTTAAAATTTTATTCTAAGTGGGAGAACTTGCAAAATTGCAGGGTGTTCAAATACTTCTGTTTCTCACTGTATATACATATATTTATTTCAGTTTCCGTTGACAAAGGTCACAAGATGACCGAAACGTTTGGATATTACATGTGGCTTATTAAAATGTGAAAAACTACTCTGGATATGAATTGCTGTATGATACTTGAACTGTTTCTATGATTTAATGAATAGAAAATAATTGAAAAATGACTCCAGGAGTGCCGTGGATTAGTCTATACCTTGAAATTGTTGAATGTCCTCCACATGCATCCGGATCCCAATAAAGGAAATGCAAATCACATATTTCTCTTTCAGCAATATTTGGTGGGCATGGACAATATAAATGGTAGGCTTTAATTAATACATTTTTGAATGCTTATCATTTCTCTGGATTGCAATTTTAGAACATTGTGTCACCACTAAAAACGGACCATCCATATAGCAGGAATTCTTTGTTGTCAGATCCTAGTTGTATGTAGGCTAGTGATTGGGGCACCACAAACCGCTTTAGTCTGAAGAGATGAGTAAAACACTGCTCACAAGTTGTCTTGAAGATTTGCCCATTAACCCATTCACTTGCAGAGATCACGTGTTGTTTCCATTAGCCTCTTCTCTACTAATGACCAATCACCCAACATTTTCAATTTATTTTATAGTGGAGGGTGCAATTGTCCCAGTTCACCAGCTGGTACAATGAGTAATCACCGCAAAAAGTAAAATTAAAAACTTACATTGCTATATATGGTTTACTTATATTAGGAAGAATGCTTCATATACAGCCAGGTCCATAAATATTGGGACATCGACACAATTCTAACATTTTTGGCTCTATACACCACCACAATGGATTTGAAATGAAATTTGAGGGTATTTACGTCCAAATCAGGTCAACGGTGTAGGAATGACAACAGTTTGTAATTTGGATAATGACCCAAAGCATACTGCAAAAGCAACCAAAGTGTTTTTTAAGGGAAAGAAGAGGAATGTTATGCAATGGCCAAGTCAATCACCGGACCTGAATCCGATTGAGCATGCATTTCACTTGCTGAAGACAAAACTTAAGGGAAAATTCCCCAAGAACAAGCAGGAACTGAAGACAGTTGCAGTAGAGGCCTGGCAGAGCATCACCAGGGATGAAACCCAGCGTCTGGTGATGTCTATGTGTTCCAGACTTCAGGCTGTAATTGACTGCAAAGGATTTGCAACCAAGTATTAAAAAGTGAAAGTTTGATTTATTATTATCATTCTGTCCCATTTCTTTTGGTTCCTTAACAAGTGGGAGGCACATATGCAAACTGTTGTAATTCCTACACCGTTCACCTGATTTGGATGTAAATACCCTCAAATTAAAGCACATCTTGTTTGTTTCATTTTAAATCCATTGTGGTGATGTATAGAGCCCAAAAATTTAGAATTGTGTCAATGTCCCAATATTTATGGACCTGACTGTATATAGCAAATATTAGACAGGCACCTGCTTCTGTGTTGGAACTGCAGTGATTTGTGCCTCATTACCTCCACATTTCACCTTTTAATATGGTACTGGCAGGAACTTAAAACACATTGATCTACTGTACCATTAACAAATAACATGGAGCATTATGCTAGAGCAGTTTGACATAATGTCATCTGCTACAACCCTTATGGAACGTATTATGTGACATTTACCAAACTAACACCTTATACTTTTAATGCAAGATCAGATCATGAATAAAAAAAAAAAATCAAATGGAAACCGCTTTCTATAGGACAAATTTCCTAACATTGCGGGGTTCATTTTTCCCCTATAGCTGGCAGTGGATCAGTCGGAGTCTACATAACTTCGGCACATCCACCGCCGCTTCTTAATGTAAGTCAGCTTCCTAGATTCCTTACATTTAGACAATTTTTTATGCCTAAATCAGCCCAAACAACACCCACTTTTTTAGACCTGGCGTGAGCGGGGGGAAAGTTGCAGATTGCAATCTGGGCCAGAAATACACCTAATATAGGCATATTTCTGGTTAGTTAATGACCCCCTATATCTTTAAAGTGCAGTTTATAAAGTAAGCTAAGAGCACTAGCTGTTGTGAGGGTGATGGGAATGTGACATAAGTATATTGGGAACTGGATTCTTCATGCTAAGTACTAAATTGTTTAGAATCACTATTTCACCCTGATGAAATCTAGCAAGGCTTAGAACTGATAATAGTTCTGTAGCCAGTGCTAAAGAATTGAAGAATACCACGTTGGTGCATTGGTGCACGTTAGACTGATGAGAGTAACCCCACCAAATGGGAAAGTAACCACACAAAAATGGTGAACCAAGTCCTCCATCCTTTCCCAACCGCACAAAGCTGTTAAAGAGGACCTTTCATGGGTTTGTAGATAGTGAGGTAAATATCTGTACCTGCCGTGTACCCCCGCCGTGCTGCCACCCTGCCTGTTTTTTTTAAAATAGCGCTCCTGCGCCCCATTATGGCCCTCCACAATTTTCGCGCTCAGTATGCTAATACTGAGCATCGGAGCAATAATGGGGAGGAGACGCATTCTTTCTCTGTGGGCGTCTCCTTCTCCCCTGGCTGTGATGCTCTGCGCTGCAATTGGACAGCGCTACAGCCAGGGGAGAAGGAGACGCCCACAGAGAAAAACTGTGTCTCCTCCCCATTGATCCGATGCTCAGTATTAGCATACTGAGTGCGAAATTTGCGGGGGGCCAAACGGGGTGCAGGAGCGCTATTTAAAAAAAAAAACAGGCATGATGGCAGCACAGATATTTATCTCACTTACTACAAACCCATGAAAATTCCTCTTTAAGGGGAAGTTGTATGAAGTGATGGTTTAGCATGCTCTTACTTCTCTTCAGAAAGTCTCTTAGACTAATTTCACATCTCCGGCAGCAGTTCCGGCTGGGTGTTCCAACACTGCCAGATGCAAATGGAATGCCTGCCAGCCCCATTAACTAAAATGGGGTGTGGAAGAGAGCCGGCCACAGTCCAACAAATATGCCAAGAACCTCTACTGGAATTGGCTGCCGAATCACAATGCTGGAGATTTTAAACTAGCCTTAAAGAGTTGCATAGAGTAGAAAGAAATATGCCCAGTGGATACTTTAAAGGGGTTCTCTGGGCAGCAGATATTGACAACCTATACTCAGGATAGGTTATCGATATCAAATTTGTGGGGGTCCAACACTTGGCACCCCCGCAGCCCTAGAAACTGAAGAGTGTATGGAGCCAGATGCAAAGGACTCTTAGTGCTGGGGTACTGCAACTCAAGTGAATGGGAGCTGAGTTTTAGTGCGCAGGCAACGTTAACTACACAGAGTGCAGAGCCTTTTGCTTCTGTTCTGTATACTGTTCATTTACAGCACTGTGGAAGCCTGAAACAGATTAGTGAGGGTGCCGAGTGTCTCACCCCCACTGATCTGATTCTGATACTGAAGATTTATTCTGTAGATAGGTTTCACGAATATTGAGGAGGGGAGGGACACCAGAAAGTCAACAGAAGGGAGAAGACAAAGAACTAGGCCTCAAGGCTAGGGATAAGGGAAAGGTCACCTTCTAGGAAACCCCTAGATCTGACCCTGACTCCTGTCGGAATGTATAGACCTTGAAGGTGGAAAAATACATATGCTGGAACCTAAACCATAGGAGCCCTGAGATACCCTAGAGATAGTGAAAGGGAATGAGACTACTGGTTCCTTCCCAGGTGAACAAACCAGAGTCTTCCTGAGGCCTAGTAACAACAAGCACAAGTAAACAACCAAATACAGAGAGCCGTACAACTTATCTTATGGAAAATGGATGAGCAGGAACACAGGTAAGGTCCACACACCAACTCTTCCAAATCCAAGCAGTAAATATCAACTACATGGTATAAAGTGTGAAACCAAACTAAATAGGGAAGCAGTAATGACCACCCAGCTGCACCTGACAAGAGGTGTGGTCATTACCAACAACAACACTGAGAATCAAGAGACTGTCCCTCTGTGTCATGCCCTGCTCAGGTTATGTGCGGAGGTCTGCCAGGTTAGCAGAACATGTGTAGCCTTTTGTTTTGGAATTGAGCTGTATCCGCCTCCCTTCAGGTGCACTGGGTGGGGTCGTTGGTATGAGTTTAAATTGTGCCCACTCCCAGTGTCCTGTGCGGGTTATAGCTTCTGTCTTGCTGAGAGGAAGGGAGGAAGGAAGGATTTGCTGTTCCTGCTCACTAACAAGATAAGTTGGTTTTGTTTTTCTTGTGGGTGTCTGTCTAGGCTGTTAGAGAGAGACGCCTGCCTCCTCCAGGTCCTGAGGGAGCAGGCTGCCTCATTTCCCCTTTCACCATCTTAGGGATTTTAGGGTATCTTCAGCCTAGGCACAGTGACACATTCATTCCCACCTTCAGGGTCTGAACGTGGGCATAGAAGTCTAGGAAGAGCTGGTAGGGATTTGTCAGGAGGTGACCTTTTTCCCCAGCTTCTTGCCTAGACACTTGTTTGGTTGTATTCTGTGTATCTTGTATCCTGTCCAGCGTGACATTATAACCCACCAATACTTTGACTGCCATTTCTTAACTGTTTTGAGATGGAGTCAATTGATGCGCTAGTTGATCGCATGCAGGGATTATCCCTAGAGGTTGCTGATCTGCGTAATTCGGTCACACAGTGTCAGAATGATCTGGCATCAGGTGCAATTCGAGGAAGTCAAATTTATGGGGAGCCTAAAATCGCTCTCCCTGATAGATTTGCAGGGAGTGTGGATGACTTTATCCGCTTTAAAGAGTCATGCAAGCTGTATTTTCGGCTACGTCCATCTTCATCTGGTGATGAGAGTCAGAGTGTAGGGATAATCATATCCTTGCTTAAAGGGGACGCACAATCCTGGGCCTTTTCTCTGCCGTCCAGTTCTGTGGCCCTCCGGTTGGTGGAAGAATTTTTTAAAGCCTTGGGATTAATTTATGATGATCCAGATCGGGTCTTGATGGCGGAATCTAAATTGCGTAATTTATTACAAGGTGAACATACTGCAGAGGCTTATTGCATTGAGTTTAGGAGATGGGCTACTGAGTCAGAGTGGAATGACCCCGCGTTACATAGTCAGTTTTGTCAGAGGTTATCTGAGAGATTGAAAGATGCCCTTGCTTTTCATGAGTACCCAGATTCATTGGAGAATGCTATGTCTTTTGCAGTACGGTTAGATAGACGTATTAGAGAGAGGTGTAAGGTTCCCTCCGCACAAGGGATCCCTTCCGTGAGTGCTTTCGTCTCACCTGCTCCCCAGGGTGATATGACATGTCACTCTGGGGTAGGGGAGGAACCCATGCAGCTGGGTCAGGTGTCTATCCGTTCTGGTAGTAGGAACTTTAGGAGGTTGCATAAACTATGTTATTACTGTGGGAAAAGTGATCATTTACTTAAAGAAAAAAAAAAACATCCCTGACTCTTGATAGTGTGAATGGGGTGGTGGAGCAAGCAGGTATGCGAGCTCCCTGTAATACTCGTTTTCTCCTTCCAGCTATGGTGGCGCTAGAGTCAAAAAAATTGGGGTTGAAGTATTCATTGACTGTGGTGCTGGGGTAAACCTTATTGATTTTCTTTTTCTTCAAAATCTGGGTCTAAGAGGGGCCTACAATCTGATCAGAATCAAGGAAGGGGATGAGTGAAAAATGGCCTTCAACACGCACGAGGGTCATTTTGAGAATCTGGTTATGCCTTTTGGGTTAAGTAACGTGCCAGCAGTATTTTAGCGATTCGTCAATTACGTTTTCCATCATTTTGTGGGGAGGTTCGTGGTAGTTTACTTGGATGACATTCTAATTTACTCTCCTGATCTGAAGACCCATCAGGATCACGTGAGACAAGTTTTGTTGATCCTTCGGGAAAAAAAATTATATGCCAAATTGGAGAAATGTGTGTTTTCTGTGCAGGAGCTTCCGTTTCTGGGATATCTGCTTTTTGACTGGTTTTCGTATGGACCCCGAAAAGGTCCGGGCGGTTCTGGAATGGGACCGACCGGAGAATCAGAACGCTTTGATGCGGTTTTTGGGGTTTACTTATTATTATAGAAAATGTATCTTGAACTATTCTACCATTGTAAAACCTCTGACCGATATGACTAAGAAGGGTGTCAACGTCTCTGTCTGGTCGAATGAGGCATTGCAGGCCTTTTTTAGGCTGTTAAGGAATGTTTTGCGTCTGCTCCCATTCTGGTACAGCCCGATGTTTCTCAGCCATTCGTGGTGGAGGTTGATGCATCAGAAGTGGGGGTTGGAGCAGTGCTGTCGCAGGGTTCATCTACTGGCAAATGGGTTCCGTGTTCTTTTTTTTCCAAGAAGCTCTTGGTCGCCAAGAGGAATTATAATGTAGGAGATAGGGAATTGCTGGCCATCAAATTGGCCTTTGAGGAATGGTGTCACTGGTTGGAGGGGGCGTCTCATCCCGTTACGGTATATATTGATCATAAGAATTTGGCTTACCGGGGGCGGAGCCAACTGTGGAGCAGGAAGGTTGCATGTGGAGTGAGCTCCTGCTCTTTGAGCTTATTTTTTACATTTTATAGGCATGAATTTCTAAAATAAGTGGCTCTGAAGACGCTGATAAGAAGGGGAGAAGACCCAGCTTCCTTATCCCCTTGAATGTGCCTTATTTAGGGCGAATCTTTGGATTACAGACGCAAGGCTTGTTCCCCTGCAAGCGCCGGAGTCTGAGCTCCAGGCAGAGAGCAGAAGCCGACGGAGGTCAAATAGTCCCGTCTCAAGCAAGTTACAGGGCCCCCTTGGGCCGAACATGTAAAGAAATCATCGGTGGACTTCAGCACTTAGAAGCCCAGCCAGTGCCTAATAGGTGAGTGCCGCTGGTCACCGCAGGAGACCTGCAGTAGGCGCGGCCGCAGTAGTTCCGGCCAGAGCTGCTGCCGGCTCTGCAGAGCAGAGCCGATCCTCTGTGCACACAGCGCCTGGCTCCCTGTGTGAGCCGCCTCTCATACAGCCAGGAATAAGGCCTAATACATCACTGGGCACTACATTGGGCCCTCTGTTTGTCCCTGGGACATAACATGCACTGGCTGAGGGACACAGCTTTCAATACCTGGCGCAGTGATTGAGTCACTTGACTCTTCACTCCTTATGGGGCACTGACTGTTAAAACTCTGAGTCTGCATATATTAGAAATCTGAGTAATTTAAAGGTAGAGGAGTGAAGCCTGCTGCTGAGCAGTACAACTCTTGCCTTTTTCCGCGGTTTATACCCCAATTGAAGGAGCCGCAATACAAATACAGTCTTGGCTCTGCTACATTAGATTAAACTGCGGCAGAAATCCCGCTTTTTCCTGCGGTTTATGATCCATAAACGGACAACATAATAAGAAATCCTAACAGTTGACTGGAAAACATCTGAGAGGCATATGGAGCTAATATAATATGCAATGAGTGTTGCTCCAGATTCCTGACCCAGCTACATCCACAACCCATTCAGACAATGAGATGAAAAGATACTTATTTGGCATCACATCAGCCTCCTCTTCTTTTTTTCATATATATATATGTAACTAAAGCAGGACTACTACCCCCATCTGTTAATCCCTTCCTAAGCGATTTCGGATTACTGTTCTTTTAGGAGATTATGTGTAAATCCAAAGGTCATAACACAGAAGACAAGACTGCTAAAATGCCCCCAAAAAATCCTCAGACCATCTTAAAAATTTGCACAATACACCTGCAAACGACGAGCCTAGCAGCACCAAAATGAAAAGCAAAAGCAAATTCTTTGCCTCTCATGACCCAGGTTCAGGGTCAGAATCTGAAGAAGAAACCCTAGAACAAGACCAGAGCGATCAAGAAGATTTAAAGAGATACATTAAAACACTGCCGACTACTGACCATATGAGGGACTTGTTCAAAGAATTTACCAATACCCTTAAGACAGATCTGGCAGAAAAAAAAGCTGATGTAAAACAAATATACACCAGAGTTTCCACTCTTGAAGACGCAAATGAGAAAATTGCTCAACATGCGACTCAACTTGAAGACACGGCACAAAGACAACAAAAAGAACTCTATGAGCTCAAACTACATGTTGATGATCTAGAAAATAGGTCAAGACGAAACAACCTACGTGTCAGAGGTTTAACTGAGCAAGTGGAAGATAAAGATGTTCACGGTGTTCTCCAGCAGATCTTTCTTGAACTATTAGGCAAAGAAGGGGAAGAAGACCTAGGAATTGAATGGACGCATAGAGTATTTAAACCAAGGAATGCTCCTAAGGACTCTCCAAGAGATGTTTTATGTTATATTTTGAGCTTTCGTCTTAAGGAGGACATTCTCAGGAAGGCTCGCTTAGCCAAGATTATTAACTACGAAGGTTGGGAAATCACTATCTTTTAGGACGTTTCCAAATATACACTTGATAAGCGCAGGCAACTGTCGACCTTCACTAGAGCATTGAGGGAAAATAGAATCAAGTACAGATGGCTATATCCTTTCGGGATACTGATAACACATAAAGGCAGACCTTTTACGGTCAGAACACCTGACAAACTGGCAACAGTTATCCCTAAACTCAACATTGGACAATTTGAAGTTCCGGACTGGACCCAGGAAAGTTCTACGGATCCATTCCCAGGCCTACCTGAAATTGATAGATGGGAAAGACAGTGTACGCCCAAGCAGAGAAGGATGGGAGGTTTTGAGACGCCTCTCCCCAAAGCACCCAGGAAAAATGCCAGGGGTCCTTGCCAGGCTGATGTGAGCCATATATCCTTTTACAATGTCATACAACTGTTAATGTTTACATGTTTCTATCGCACTGCTCTGTCTGAAATTTAATATATCTTTATTGCTGCTGGGTTAGTACCCCGGGTTTTTACTTGTCACGTTATCTTAACCCAGAAATACTGACGTAGTTTGGTGACAGTTAGTGTCCCTACCCTTGTTGTGGAGGCACTAGGTGTTATCTGAATATATTTGATTGTTCTTTTATAATACTCTTAAAATACCACTTGGTGTTACGTATTTTATCTCCCCCCCACCAAGTAGATTATCTAGTGTGAAAAACTCTGACCCACTAGGTTCTTGACGCAGTCTCCTAGTGGACCAGACACTGTTTTGTTCCCCTCAGTACTATACTCAAAGGTTTGAGGTGTACTGACAATGTTATCCCTCTGTTCTATGTTTACATACCAGTCATCTAAACCACTAGATAAGAAAACAAAGGTATATGTAACATGACTGAAATATCATGTGTTTCTTTTAATGCAAATGGCTTGAATATCCCTGCAAATAGAGCCCAAGTCCTAAGGCTTTTCCATAAAAACAAAGTTGATGTATTACTGTTACAGGAAACTCACTTTAAGAAATTGTTCACTCCTATTACTAAGCATTACTTTTACACACAATGGTTCAATGCATGCTCAGCAACACAAAAGAGAAAGGGCGTTTCAATAGTTTTTAACAAAAACACACACTTTGTCAAATCGGATCTAATGGTGGACCCAGAAGGGCGGTTTATCTTTATCAAAGGTAAGATAAACGAAAAATGTTTTACCTTCGCTAGCGTTTATGCCCCTAACGATAATCAAACTGCCTTTTTTAAACAACTATTTAACAAACTGGAGGACTTTGCAGAAGGTTCATTGATTGTAGGGGGAGACCTTAATCTTTCCCTGGAACCAAACCTAGATAATTCTCAGGGTAAAACTCACGTTACTGCCCGTACTCTGAGGGTAGTTAAAAAACTTCTCCAACAAAATCAGTTAGTGGATGCTTGGAGAGCAATGAATCCTACAGTTAAATATTATTCATTCTTCTCCAAAGTTCATCAAACCTACACTAGGATTGATTACCTTTTTGTCAATCAAAATGACCTAGGCTGTATCAAAAAGATTGAGTATGACCCGATCCTGCTCTCTGACCATGCCCCGCTTAGAATGACCTTGACCTATGGCCTTACCAATAAAACTCCAGGACTTTGGAGACTGAATGAAAGTTTGCTGTCGAGAAAGGAGAATTTGTATCTATTGTCTAGACATATTAATAACTTTTTTAATGAAAACCTAGGAAATAGTAAATGTACCGCCCTCATCTGGGAAACTCATAAGGCGGTTTTGAGAGGCGCCTTAGTTCAGATAGGTGCGAGGGAGAAAAAAGCCAAACAAAAGGAAATGGATGAAATTTTGCATAAAATTAGACTTTTGGAAAGCTCGCATAAAAAGGCAGTTAATAGTGTATGTGAAGCGGAGATCACACGCCTAAGAATAAGATTGAAGGAAATTTTGAATGCCCTGTCACAGAAATTTTTGTTTATGGCTAAATATAAACACTACATGTATGCGAACAAATGCGGAAAGGTCCTGGCGAACTTAGTTCGCAAGACTAGATCTGCCACGAATATCCCCAAAATCAAACCGGACCCTTCCTCGAATAAAATCCTTTATGAATAAAAAAAAAAAAGATTGTGGAGTGTTTTAAAGAATATTATAGCAAACTTTTTAATCTAAACAAAGCAGAGATTAACCCAGAGATTAGAAAAAAAGAAATTGGTAAATATCTTGAGAATGTAAACTTTCCTGAATTGTCTAAACTTCAACTAGAACAGTTAGAGGCCCCTTTTACAATAGACGAGATTAAGCAAGTTATTAACTCGCTAGAAAATGGTAAGTGTCCCGGACCAGATGGATTCTCATCCAGTTACTACAAAAAATTCTAAGATGTATTGGCCCCTTACTTAGAGCAGTATTTAAATGGTGTCTCTCTGGCCTCTCCGCTCAGAACAGAATCTACGTTGGCTCACATTTCAATTATTCCGAAAGAGGGTAAGGATAATATGCTATGTATGAATTACAGGCCTATTTCGTTACTAAACGTAGATATTAAGATTTTTGCCAAACTGATCGCAGATCGGATGAAGAAGCTGATGCCCCTTTTAGTAGATCCTGACCAAGTTGGCTTTATAGTGGGTAGAGAGGCCAGAGACAACACCATCAGGGTGTTCCATCTGATTCAACAAGCTAAAATTAAAAAGGTCCCCCTAGTTCTAGTTTCGACTGATGCCGAGAAGGCGTTTGATCGCCTCAACTGGCACTATCTTCAGTCGGTACTCCATAAAGTTAAACTCCCACAAATCTAAATTGACAAAATTATGTCTCTTTATGTATCGCCTTCTGCTTGCGTTAAAGCCAATGGGGTTCTGTCTTCTCCTTTCTCGATAGCAAATGGAACCAGACAGGGTTGCCCCTTATCCCTGTTATTATTTGTCTTGTGCTTAGAACCTTTCTTAATAAAAATAAGAACCAACCCTGGTATTAGAGGCTTTCCCGCCCACTCTAGGGAACACAAGATTGCAGCGTTTGCTGATGATACACTTCTTACAATAACTGAACCATTGACCTCTATTCCAGAAATTCTCAAAGAATTTAACTCGTTTAATGAGGTTTCGGACTTTAAAGTTAACTTGAACTGAATTATTTAATATTAATATAGATGCTAGCACATGGAGTAAGATTATTAAGAATAGCCCACTAAAACACACGTCCAATTTTATTACTTACTTAGGTGTCAAAGTTTATAGAGACCTCCAGAAACGTATTGTAAAAACTTTCTACCCCTACTGACTAACACTGAAACTCTACTGAAGGAATGGAGCTCTAATTGGATTTCCTGGTTCGGCAGAGTCAGCTTAATTAAGATGGAAATTTTACCCAGATTTTTGTATTTATTTCAGACACTTCCGGTGGAAATCCCCCCTGCTTTTTAAAAAAAACTAAAATTGATGCTGACTAAATTTATTTGGCAGAACAAACAGAATAGAATTAAATATGCTACATTGGTTAGACATAAATTAAAGGGAGGTATAGGGCTTCCAGACTTTGAACTCTACTATAAAGCATCAGTTCTCACTAGAATATTAGATTGGATCCCAGATCCTACTACCAAAAGGTGGGTAGAATTAGAACAGGATTCAGTTAAGACATCGCTATTTGCATTACTCTGGAGGACCCCTCAATATGCCGAAAACCTGGCTGTGGTAGATAACCAAATTACCAAAGCCACACTTAGGAAGTGGCACTCTATTATACGTTCCCTAAAGATTCCAACTCGGAAAGATACCAGAGCCTTTCTCTGTAGCTTTATACCCCATGACTGGCATGCCTTAACTAAATTTCTAAAAGCAAATAAGAAATTCGCGAGAATGCAAGTGAGAAAGTTTTTTAGAGGGGGACGCTTGATTCCCATAAAGGACTTTCTCACCAACTTTGGGAAAGAGATAATCACAAACGATCAATATGGTTTATTGGCTGCTCAATTGACAAGTTGGTTTAAGGATCATGTTGATCCATTGGATACTGTTCCTTTGTATCGATTATTACTAAACGACACCCCTGGAGACCATTTAATCTCCAAATGTTACAAAATATTAAACGACTCAGACACAATCCCGCCCCATCTTGAAAGATGGAATAAGGAACGAGACAAACAGTTTAATGAAACGCAAATAGAATTCTTGTTAAGCAAGACACTTACCTTCTCTCAATCCTACAAATATCAAGAGATGCAATATAAACTAGTTACACGATGGTACAAAATTCCTACTTTGCTTCATAGGATTAATCCAGATATTTCAAACCTATGTTGGAGGTGTAGTAGTGGAATAGGAGACTATACACACATTTGGTATACTTGTCCTAAGATTGTTCCCTTCTGGGAAAGGTTTAATGATATCATTAATGATGTTTTTAAGTCTAAGGTAAAAATTTTGGCGGAATTAGTCTTGTTTTGCCTATTTGATGTTAGTCAGATACCTATTAAAACCGATTTGTGTTTACACCTCCTTAACGCGGCCAAAATATTGGTGCCTAAGTTTTGGCTTCAACAGGATCCTCCAACGATAAGAGACTGGATAACAGAAGTATTACAGTTACGTGATTTTGAAAAGCTCAAATGGACCCTGGCGCAAAATCTCTCGAAATATAATGATACTTGGGACGCATGGGACATTTATTTGACCCCGGAAAAGTATACTTGTTTGTATTCAAGTTCGAATTTATGATCTGGTTAATTGATTGCTGATAATAACCCTTTGCTTTCAGACAGTTATTCATATTAATCAACCAAATGACTGGTATTCTTTATATGTTCTTCCTTGGTTTTGCCGTTTGTTCCGTTTATACCTCCCTCACCCCCCCCCCCCCCCACACTATCCTTTGTCTATGTCTTTCTTTTTATTTCTCAATTTTTTATGTTTATCTCTTGTTGAAATTTTGAAATCATCATATCTTGTTTTCAAACAGTGTTTTATGCTTTGAAGTGAATTAACTTTAAACATGCACGATATTTTTTTGTTTTATAACGAAATTTCCTTGATAATCAGATGAAGAGAAAATATTTAATTGTTCTAAAAATTATAATAGCCTTTTGTTTGCTATTGAAAATAATACAAATTTATAAGAATTTGGCTTGCCTGCAATCTGCCAAGCGTCTGAATCATAGACAGGCTAGATGGTCACTGTTCTTTACCAGGTTCAATTTTGTGGTTACTTTTCGCCCAGGGGTTAAAAATGTCAAGGCAGATGCGTTGTCTTGCAGTTTTCCTGGGGGATGTGATTCAGAGGATCCTGCTCCGATTTTGGCTGATGAGGTGATGGTCTCCGCTCTGTACCCCAAATTGGAGATGGAGGTGTTGGGAGCCCAGGAGGGGGCTCCTGGTTTTTGTCCCCCAGGGAGGTTGTTTGTTCCTGATGGACTGTGATACAAGGTATTCAAGGAACATCACAATACTGTCCTTGCTGGACATCCTGGTGGTAAGTCCACCTTTGATCTTGTGTTCCGGAGGTTCTGGTGGCCCGGGTTACATAAGAGTGTTGAAGATTACGTAGCAGCCTGTGAAACCTGTGCACGGTCAAAGGTTGCTCACGTTCGACCTTCTGGTTCACTTCTTCCTTTATCTATTCTGTCTCGTCCTTGGAAACACTTGTCTATGGACTTTATTACAGATCTGCCAAGTTCCTCCGGGAAAACAGTAATTTTGGTGGTTGTTGACCGCTTTAGTAAAATGGCTCACTTTGTATCGTTAGCTAGTCTGCCCAATGCAAAGACTTTTGCTCAGATTTTTGTTTATAATATCGTGAAATTACATGGCATTCTCTCAGATGTGGTTTCTGATAGGGGCACGCAGTTGGTCTCGAGGTTTTGGAGGGCGTTCTGCTCTCGGCTTGGCATTTTACTTTTGTTCTCTTTGGCTTTTCATCCGCAGTCGAATGGGTAGACAGAGCGTACTAATCAAGAGACCTACTTGAGGGGCTTTGTGGCTTGAAATCAGGAGGACTGGTCCTCATTCTTATCCCTAGCAGAGTTTGCTTGTTCTGGTTGATGGAAATTTAGAGTTCAAAATCTCTAGGGTTCTCGACTCAAGAGTTCTTCGGGGTTCCCTTCAGTACCTGGTACACTGGAGGGGATACGGCCCTGAGGAGAGGATGTGGGTTCCGGCTGTGGATGTTAGTGCCAGTCGACTGATGAGGACTTTTCACAGATCCCACCCGGAAAAAGTTGGGCCGGGGTGTCCAGAGGTACTGTCATGCCCTGCTCAGGTTATGTGCGGAGGTCTGTCTGTTTTGGAGTTGAGCTGTATCCGCCTCCCTTCAGGAGCACTGGGTGGGGTCATTGGTATGAGTTGAAATTACGCCCACTCCCAGTGTCCTGTGCGGGTTATAGCTTCTGTCTTGCTCAGAGGAAGGAAGGAAGGATTTGCTGTTCCTGCTCAGTAACAAGATAAGTTGGTTTTGTTTTTCTTGTGGTTTTCTATCTAGGTTGTTAGAGAGACGCCTGCCCCCTCCAGGTCCAGAGGGAGCAGGCTGCCTCTTTCCCCCTTTCACCATCTTAGGAATTTTAGGGAATCTTCAGCCTAGGCACGGGGACACGTTTATTCCCACCATTAGGGTCTGAACGTGGGCATAGAAGTCTAGGGAGAGCTGGTAGGGATTTGTCAGGAGGAGACCTTTATTCCCAGCTTCTTGCCTAGACACTGGTTTGGTGGTCTTCTGTGTATCTTGTATCCTGTCCAGCGTGACACCCAGTTCCAGCTGAAGAAAAACAGCCCCAAAGCATGATGCTGCCACCACCATTCTTCACTGTGGGTATGGTGTTATTTTGGTGATGTGCATTGTTGTTTTTGCACCAAACATATATTTTTGGAATTATGGCCCAAAAGTTTAACATTGGTTTAATCAGACGATAACACCTTTTGGAAGACTTCAGATGTGTTTTTGCAAAATGTAGCCTGGCTTGGATTTTTTCTTTGTAAGAAAAGGCTTTCGTCTTGCCACTCTATCTCATAGCCCAGACATATGAAGAATATGTTAGATTGTTGTCACATGTACCACACAGCCAGTACCTGCCAGATTATCCTGCAACTCCTTAATGTTGCTGTAGGTCTCTTGGTAGCCTACCAGACCAGTTTTCTTCTTGTCTTTTCATCAATTTAGGAGGGACGTCCAGTTCTTGGTAATGTCACTGTTTTCTCCACTTGATGATGACTGTCTTCGCTGTGTTCCATGGTATATCTAATGCCTTAGAGATACTTTTGTACCCTTCTCCTGACTGATATCTTTTAACAATGAGATCCCTCTGTTGCTTTGGAAGCTCTCTGTGGACCATGGCTTTTGCTGTGAGATGCGATTAAGAAAATTTCAGGAAAGACCAAATACTGTAGAGCAGCTGAACTTTATTTAGGGTTAATCAGAGGCACTTTAAATGATGGCAGGTGTATGCTGACTCCAATTTAACATGATTTTGAATGTGATTGCTTAATTCTGAACACAGTTACATCCCCAGTTATAAGACCTACTGTATACAATCACATTATTTTTGTTTTATTTTGTTTTCTTTCCTCCACCTAAAATATTTCAGTTTGTTTTTCAATTAAGTGGTACAGGTCATAGGTCACATTAAAGGTGGAAAAAGTTCTGAGATTTATCTTTGTCTAATATTTTTACAGCACAGAAACCTAACATTTTAACAGGGGTGTGTAGACTTTTTATATCCGCTGTATGTATGTATGTATATATACAGACGTGGACAAAATTGTTGGTACCCTTTGGTCAACGAAAGAAAAAGTCACAATGGTCACAGAAATAACTTTAATCTGACAAAAGTAATAATAAATTAAAATTCTATAAATGTTAACCAATGAAAGTCAGACATTGTTTTTCAACCATGCTTCAACAGAATTATGTAAAAAAATAAACTCATGAAACAGGCATGGACAAAAATGATGGTACCCCTAACTTAATATTTTGTTGCGCAACCTTTTGAGGCAATCACTGCAATCAAACGCTTCCTGTAACTGTCAATGAGACATCTGCACCTCTCAGCAGGTATTTTGGCCCACTCCTCATGAGCAAACTGCTCCAGTTGTGTCCGGTTTGAAGGGTGCCTTTTCCAGACTGCATGTTTCAGCTCCTTCCAAAGATGCTCAATAGGATTGAGGTCAGGGCTCATAGAAGGCCACTTTAGAATAGTCCAATTTTTTCCTCTTAGCCATTCTTGGGTGTTTTTAGCGGTGTGTTTTGGGTCATTGTCCTGTTGCAAGACCCATGACCTGCGACTGAGACCAAGCTTTCTGACACTGGCTAGTACATTTCTCTCTAGAATTCCTTGATAGTCTTGAGATTTCATTGTACCCTGCACAGATTCAAGACACCCTGTGCCAGACGCAGCAAAGCAGCCCCAGAACATAACAGAGCCTCCTCCATGTTTCACAGTAGGGACAGTGTTCTTTTCTTGATATGCTTCATTTTTTCGTCTGTGAACATACAGCTGATGTGCCTTGGCAAAAACTTCGATTTTTGTCTCATCTGTCCACAGGACATTCTCCCAGAAGCTTTGTGGCTTGTCAACATGTAGTTTGGCATATTCCAGTCTTGCTTTTTTATGATTCGTTTTCAACAATGGTGTCCTCCTTGGTCGTCTCCCATGTAGTCCACTTTGGCTCAAACAACGACGGATGGTGCGATCTGACACTGATGTTCCTTGAGCATGAAGTTCACCTTGAATCTCTTTAGAAGTCTTTCTAGGCTCTTTTGTTACCATTCGGATTATCCGTCTCTTAGATTTGTCATCAATTTTCCTCCTGCGGCCACGTCCAGGGAGGTTGGCTACAGTCCCATGGATCTTAAACTTATGAATAATATGTGCAACTGTACTCACAGGAACATCTAGTTGCTTGGAGATGGTCTTATAGCCTTTACCTTTAACATGCTTGTCTATAATTTTCTTTCTGATCTCTTGAGACAGCTCTTTCCTTTGCTTCCTCTGGTCCATGTCGAGTGTGGTACACACCATATCACCAAACAACACAGTGATTACCTGGAGCCATATATATAGGCCCAATGGCTGATTACAAGGTTGTAGACACCTGTGATGCTAATTAGTGGACACACCTTGAATTAACATGTCCCTTTGGTCACATTATGTTCTGTGTTTTCTAGGGGTACCATCATTTTTGTCCATGCCTGTTTCATGAGTTTATTTTTTTACATAATTCTGTTGAAGCATGGTTGAAAAACAATGTCTGACTTTCATTGGTTAACATTTATAGAATTTTAATTTATTATTACTTTTGTCAGATTAAAGTTATTTCTGTGACCATTGTGACTTTTTCTTTCATTGACCAAAGGGTACCAACAATTTTGTCCACGTCTGTATATATATATATATATATATATATATACAGTACAGACCCCAAAAGTTTGGACACACCTTCTCATTCAAAGAGTTTTCTTTATTTTCATGACTATGAAAATTGTAGATTCACACTGAAGGCATCAAAACTATGAATTAACACATGTGGAATTATATACATAACAAAAAAGTGTGAAACAACTGAAAATATCTCATATTCTAGGTTCTTCAAAGTAGCAACCTTTTGCTTTGATTACTGCTTTGCACATTCTTGGCATTCTCTTGATAAGCTTCAAGAGGTAGTCACCTGAAATGGTTTTCACTTCACAGGTGTGCCCTGTCAGGTTTAATAAGTGGGATTTCTTGCCTTATAAATGGGGTTGGGACCATCAGTTGCGTTGTCGAGAAGTCAGGTGGATACACATCTGATAGTCCTACTGAATAGACTGTTAGAATTTGTATTATGGCAAGAAAAAAGCAGCTAAGTAAAGAAAAACGAGTGGCCATCATTACTTTAAGAAATGAAGGTCGGTCAGTCAGAAAAATTGGGAAAACTTTGAAAGTGTCCCCAAGTGAAGTCACAAAAACCATCAAGCGCGACAAAGAAACTGGCTCACATGCGGACCGTCCCAGGAAAGGAAGACAAAAAATCACCTCTGCTGCAGAGGATAAGTTCATCCGAGTCACCAGCCTCAGAAATTGCAGGTTAACATCAGCTCAGATTAGAGACCAGGTCAATGCCACACAGAGTTCTAGCAGCAGACACATCTCTAGAACAACTGTTAAGAGAAGACTGTGTGAATCAGGTCTTTATGGTAGAATATCTGCTAGGAAACCACTGCTAAGGACAGGCAACAAGCAGAAGAGACTTGTTTAGGCTAAAGAACACAAGGAATGGACATTAGACCAGTGGAAATCTGTGCTTTGGTCTGATGAGTCCAAATTTGAGATCTTTGGTTCCAACCACCGTGTCTTTGTGCGACGCAGAAAAGGTGAACGGATGGACTCTACATGCCTGGTTCCCACCGTGAAGCATGGAGGAGGAGGTGTGATGGTGTGGAGGTGCTTTGCTGGTGACACTGTTAGGGATTTATTCAAAATTGAAGGCATACTGAACCAGCATGACTACCACAGCATCTTGCAACGGCATGCTATTCCATCCGGTTTGCGTTTAGTTGGACCATCATTTATTTTTCAACAGGACACCTCCAGGCTGTGTAAGGGCTATTTGACCATGAAGGAGAGTGATGAGGTGCTGCGCCAGATGACCTGGCCTCCACAGACACCGGACCTGATCCCAATCGAGATGGTTTGGGGTAAGCTGGACCGCAGAGTGAAGGCAAAAGGGCCAACAAGTGCTATGCATCTCTGGGAACTCTTTCAAGACTGTTGGAAGACCATTTCAGGTGACTACCTCTTGAAGCTCATCAAGAGAATGCCAAGAGTGTGCAAAGCAGTAATCAAAGCAAAAGGTGGCTACTTTGAAGAACCTAGAATATGACATATTTTCAGTTGTTTCACACTTTTTTGTTATGTATATAATTCCACATGTGTTAATTCATAGTTTTGATGCCTTCAGTGTGAATCTACAATTTTCATAGTCATGAAAATAAAGAAAACTCTTTGAATGAGAAGGTGTGTCCAAACTTTTGGTCTGTACTGTATATATATATATATATATATATATAAACTCCTGCCCATCTGAGCTTTAACTAATACATAGTTCTTTTCCCTGACTCACCTCTAAGCACAGCTGATACACAGGGTCTCAAGCTCCAGCTCAAGCTCCAGCCCTTAGCAGGTTAGCTCACCGAACACAAGCCCATACAGGGAAGAGATCTGGCAACACACAGCCTCGTGGACCCTCAGCCCTCCTGGCTGAGACCACCCAGAGCCTCTCTAGGCCTCTGTTTCCAAGTCTTCTTTTCACTGACTGACATCCAGAGGGTTGGTTTTATCCCTCCTTGATTACACCAGGCCTCACCTGCGATCACCTACAACAAAATACTACACCCCTACTGGAAGGGTGTGAACTGGCAGATCCGACTACCAAACCTATCCACCAGTCCCAATAAAATCCAGCCCAAAACAAAACGTAAACAAAACTTTCTCAGCAAACTACTCTTTGCTAACACCCCTGCAGCTTTCTGGATTTTGTTAATCTCACCCAGCTTAGGTATCTGTGCGGGATATACATGCCTTCCAGCACATATACTGTCCACATAACCACAATACAGTGAGGAACAGAAGTATTTGAACACCCTGAGATTTTGCAAGTTCTCCCACTCTTAAAGACAAAATAAATAAAAAATCCAGGAAATTGTATGATTTTTAAATAATTTATTTGTCTAAGTATTTGAACACCTAAGAAACAGCAAGAATTCTGACTCTCAAAGACCTGTTACTGTGCCTTTAAAAAGTCTACCTCTACTACACTCAGTAATCTAACTTAGTAGCACCTGTCTGGGCTCTTTAAAGACACCTGTCCACCCCACAGTCAGTCAGACACCAACTACTACCATAGGCAAGACCAAAGAGCTGTCAAAAGGCACCAGAGACAAAATTGCGGACCTCCACGAGGCTGGAAAGGGCTATGGGGCAATTACAAAGCAACTTGGAGAAAATAGATCAACTGTTGTAGCAATTGTTAGAAAATGGAAGAGGCTAAAGAAAACTGTCAGTCTCCCTCGGACTGGGGCTCCATGCAACATCTCACCTCGTGGGGTATCACTGATGATAAGCAAGGTGAGGAATCATCACATAACTACAGGGGAGGAGCTGGTCAATGCCATGAAGAGGGCTGGAACCACAGTTTTAAAGGTCACTGTCGGTAGAACACTACGATGTCATGGTTTCAAATCATGCATTGCACAGAAGGTACCCCTGCTCAAGTCATCACATGTCCAGGGCCGTCTGAAGTTTGCCAATGACCATCTGGATGATCCAGAGGAGGCATGGGAGAAAGTCATGTGGTCAGATGAGACCAAAGTAGAATTTTTTAGTCTAAACTTCACTCATCGTGTTTGGAGGAAAAAGAAGGATGCGTAGCATCCCAAGAACACCATTTCTACTGTGAAGAATGGGGGTGGTAACATCATGCTTTGGGGGTGCTTTTCTGCGAAGGGGACAGGACGACTGCACTGTATTAAGGAGAGGGTAAATGGGGTCATTTATTGTGAGATTTTGAGCAACAACCTCCTTCCCTCAGTCAGAGCATTGAAGATGGGACATGGCTGGGTGTTCCAACATGACAACGACTTGAAGCACACAGCCAGGATAACCACGGAGTGGCTCCGTAAGAAGCATATCAAGGTTCTGGAGTGGCCTAGCCAGTCTCCAGACCTAAATCCAATAGAACATCTTTGAAGGTAGCTGAAACTCCATATTGCTCAGCAACAGCCCCAAAACCTGACAGATCTAAAGGAGATCTGTGTGGAGGAGTGGGCCAAAATCCCTGTTGCAGTGTGTGCAAACCTGGTCAAGAACTACAGGAAACGTTTGACCTCTGTAATTGAAAACAAAGGCTTCTGTACCAAATATTAATGCGGATTTTCTCAGGTGTTTAAATACTTATGTTCAGCAGTGCAAGACAAATAAAGTCTTTAAAAATCATACAATGTGATTTCCTGACATTTTTTTTTATTCTGTCTCTCAGATTGGGAATTTCAGACCCATCCATGATTTCTAAGTAGGAGAACTTGCAAAATCGCAGGGTGTTCAAATACTTCTGTTCCTCACTGTATATACTTTTGCTGTTCATTATATTAACTCCTACTTTGAAGCAGAAGATTAACAGCATTTTTCTCCTAATAAAAGCTAAGTTTTTTACAGACTGAAAAACATAGCTAAATAAATAAAGAGTGACGTTCTTCACAATTATATTACATGACACATTGTTCTTTATCTCTGTCGCTTCAGGTGCCATATTTTTAATTGTAAACTGTTTCATTTTTTTTCTACCCCAGCGTTATCAGCAATTATTATCACCACAAATGGTATCTATAGATTAAAAAGCATATTAAAAAAATAAAAATAAAGAAATAACTTGCCTGCATTATGTTATCTGTGAGATTTTATATTAGCACCAAAATATCAATCTTCTGTTGTTCCAGCTTGTGGGACATTGCCTAGCTACATTGAATGTTTGTACTAGTATTTTTCCTTTTTAATGTATTTCATTGTATTGATAGTTTACGCTACTATGCACATTGGATGCAACTAATTTACCATTAGTTCAGCCTTTCAAGTACGTATCTCTGCATGCACTATAAAACAGCTGATGACAGTCCAGCTACAACCAGGCTATATAACAGAGCCACATATAACATTTTATGGATGTGTTTCTGTGTTCTTGCTATTTGTGAAAATCCCAAAATAAAACCTACAACTGAGGAAACAGAATAAAAAAATAATATACATGGTAATAATTACAGGGAGTGCAGAATTATTAGGCAAGTTGTATTTTTGAGGATTAATTTTATTATTGAACAACAACCATGTTCTCAATGAACCCAAAAAACTCATTAATATCAAAGCTGAATATTTTTGGAAGTAGTTTTTAGTTTGTTTTTAGTTTTAGCTATTTTAGGGGGATATCTGTGTGTGTAGGTGACTATTACTGTACATAATTATTAGGCAACTTAACAAAAAACAAATATATACCCATTTCAATTATTTATTTTTACCAGTGAAACCAATATAACATCTCAACATTCACAAATATACATTTCTGACATTCAAAAACAAAACAAAAACAAATCAGTGACCAATATAGCCACCTTTCTTTGCAAGGACACTCAAAAGCCTGCCATCCATGGATTCTGTCAGTGTTTTGATCTGTTCACCATCAACATTGTGTGCAGCAGCAACCACAGCCTCCCAGACACTGTTCAGAGAGGTGTACTGTTTTCCCTCCTTGTAAATCTCACATTTGATGATGGACCACAGGTTCTCAATGGGGTTCAGTTCAGGTGAACAAGGAGGCCATGTCATTAGATTTTCTTCTTTTATACCCTTTCTTGCCAGCCACGTTGTGGAGTACTTGGACGTGTGTGATGGAGCATTGTCCTGCATGAAAATCATGTTTTTCTTACCTTGCAGACTTCTTCCTGTACCACTGCTTGAAGAAGGTGTCTTCCAGAAACTGGCAGTAGGACTGGGAGTTGAGCTTGACTCCATCCTCAACCCAAAAAGGCCCCACAAGCTCATCTTTGATGATACCAGCCCAAACCAGTACTCCACCTCCACCTTGCTGGCGTCTGAGTCGGACTGGAGCTCTCTGCCCTTTACCAATCCAGCCATCTGGCCCATCAAGACTCACTCTCATTTCATAAGTCCATAAAACCTTAGAAAAATCAGTCTTGAGATATTTCTTGGCCCAGTCTTGACGTTTCAGCTTGTGTGTCTTGTTCAGTGGTGGTCGTCTTTCAGCCTTTCTTACCTTGGCCATGTCTCTGAGTATTGCACACCTTGTGCTTTTGGGCACTCCAGTGATGTTGCAGCTCTGAAATATGGCCAAACTGGTGGCAAGTGGCATCTTGGCAGCTGCACGCTTGACTTTTCTCAGTTCATGGGCAGTTATTTTGCGCCTTGGTTTTTCCACACGCTTCTTGCGACCCTGTTGACTATTTTGAATGAAACGCTTGATTGTTCGATGATCACGCTTCAGAAGCTTTGCAATTTTAAGAGTGCTGCATCCCTCTGCAAGATATCTCACTATTTTTGACTTTTCTGAGCCTGTCAAGTCCTTCTTTTGACCCATTTTGCCAAAGGAAAGGAAGTTGCCTAATAATTATGCACACCTGATATAGGGTGTTGATGTCATTAGACCACACCCCTTTTCATTACAGAGATGCACATCACCTAATATGCTTAATTGGTAGTAGGCTTTCGAGCCTATACAGCTTGGAGTAAGACAACATGCATAAAGAGGATGATGTGGTCAAAATACTCATTTGCCTAATAATTCTGCACGTAGTGTATTTACAACTGTGATTATTTCTTGGTTCCCAATGCAAAGCCTGGAATACTATTGTTTATAGTCAAGACTTTTCTCCATCTCCTTTGTAAGGTCCATATATGATTGCATAAATCTGTGGAAAAGAGCAGGTTACTGTGAACAAGAACCCAATATTGATTTTTCTGCGGTGCAGTAAAGCATCTCCATTCTATTTGGCTCCTGTCAGAGACACTCTTTAACAGCTGGAGTCAAATTGCACTATTTACAGCAAGAGTCCTTGTCAAGCGGACCATAAGTATTCTAACAATACACTATTCAAATGGCACTTTGCCACACAAATCGCTGACTTGATGAATGCCCTTTGTTGGAAGAAGAAGAGGCAGATATCAAAGTTTTTATTTCTATGTTTCTTAAGGAAATGCTTTACATGAAAAAACTAATATGCCGCCTCTTGTCGAGGTCATGTTTCAGCCTTGCCTGGGAGCGAATGAGTTAAACTTTTCCTTAAAGCGCCTATTAAAGAATGGAACGTCAGGATTGTGCTGTTGAAATTAATTAAAATCTGCTTAGATACATCAAAGATGCTTGACAACATTAATATGGATCTTGTGTCAACTGCATTTGTCACACAAGGCCAAGCAGTGGCCTTCTGTTACCGGGAGTTCACTCGGCACGTGCACTACAATAACGAAATAAGAAAGGACAGGGGACCATGAAATTGAGGCATTCTTCTTTTGTAACCCAGATTTACATGAGCACAAATACTGTGACACAGCAAACTCTTTGAAGTGCGGCTGTGCTGAACAGGCCTCTTCCTGCATTGATACGCAAATCTGAATAGATTAACCTGCAGGTCTCTCCAAGAGCATGACAACAGCGGTAAGTGAGATATAACCAGAGGAAACACATTGCCCCAGCATTGTGCTCTGCAATAGCACATTTACCGCCATATAGTATGAACTTAAACACTAAAATAAAAAAAATTAAATGTGATGGAAAATGGTTTCTAAATTTCTGCATCTAAAGATTAAATTTTCATGCATGTAAGCAAAAGATACCTTAAAAAAAGGAAAAAGAAATGTGTAAACATGAAAAAAAAACATTTGTTTCTATAAAACATATTAATTCCCTTCCCTTTTTATATTGAGTCATTGGAGTATAAGTGATGTAAAAAATGCATAAAATTTAAGAATTGTAAAAAATGACACTGAAAAAAGCAGGCAAAAAAAATATGCCTGAATGAAACATTCAGGCATATTTTTTTTTGCCTGCTTTTTTTCAGTGCCATTTTTTAAAATAAGTTTTCAACCAATTTCTTTCACCTTTTGTAATCCTTTTTTTTTAGCATTTTTTCTGTAACTGTATATAGTAACTGTATATTTAGATCAGGTGTTCCTTTCAGATGTTTTTTCACTTCACAGAATTCTATGGAAAAAAATGTCTTAAGAAAAACACCATATCCAGAACAGGTGTTGACAAAAAGACCCCCCAAAAATGCAAAAAAAATAAAAAATACAAAAGCAAAAGCCATACCCAGAACAGCGGTTGACCAAAAAATGCAAAAAAAAAAAATATATATATATATATATATATATATATATATATATATATATATATATTAAAACTACAAAAGCCATACAAAAACTGCTTTATCTGTAGTGAATTTTATAATTCACTATAGGCTTTAAAGTGACATCAGGCCACATAAAAACAGCAAAAAAATGCTATTAAAAACATAGCAAAAAATGTCCAAAAACCTATAAAGTGTAAATCCACCCTAAATCATTTACAGCCAATCTGTGACCATAAATTGTGTCAATATAAACAATATTAACAGAGTTCTACTCTAATATAATATAGCTTTTCCTAGCATCAGCATACATAGTGCTCACACTTTATAATAAAAACTGTCAGTACTAGAGGCTCCCAGGGACCAAAAATCAATGTGCCCAGTGAAAGTCAATGAAAATTCAATTTTATTTGCATGATTAATGCACTACTCCACCCACAATGTTTATCTAACTAAAGATAAACAGTTTCAGTGTGGCCATGCATACCAGTGTACAAAAAATATAGTAATATGCAGAGTCTTAAAATAAATACTGAAGCATGGGAGGCGGCATCCCACACAGAACTATGCAGCCCACAATATGGTACATAGTGCAATGTCATACTGTGCAATATATCATGAGCCTAAGGAAACACAGCTTCAATACAGCTTTGTGCATGATCTGTATATTTTGTGACAATGGCGGAATCCATTCCCATCATTGGCTCTATTTCTGTCTCTGGTTCTTAAACATGATCAGCTACCACATTAAACAGAATATTAGGAGTGTATGATTTAGCATTTTAAATGTATTGATTATTGGGTATAGCTCAAGTCAATGGACTACTGAAAGAAAAATGTTTCCTTAGAACTATATACTAGGTTGACGGTAGTGGGTTTCGTGATGACAGACCCTTTCCATATGCTGTATTAGGGTATATGAATATCATAGAGAGGATCCCCAATCTGGACCCCCTTCTATGAGCCTGTACAGAGGCCCAGTCTCCCGTTCTGGTGGACTCAAGCTGTCCTTTTATGTGTATTACTTGGACAGTCATATATCTGAATGGCTGCCATGCAAAACTACATTTGAAATGCCTGGCTGGCTGTGGCTTTTCTCAGCAGAAATCAACTGTATGCCATAAGAGGAGCCAGACCAGCGGTGATCAGTTAATTGCCCCTAGGGTTGTCATTCTGAAAGACATTTACAGTAGGACACAGAGTGCCTCATAGATGGTTTTAGATACTAATATAGACTTATATGTCTAGATGTTCTTACACTAAAGGATTCTGTATCCTGGAGGTAAACAAAAGGACACAGATTTGCTGAGCTCAACAATCATTTCCAGAATCCAGTTCTAAAGTCCTAAATTGTAAAGTTGATATAATTGAAAATGTCTGGCACGCTACGTGCTCAAGGTTGGAGGCACTGTATAATCTGGATTACCTTCTAATTTATTTATCCATAAAAGTTGTAAAACTAAAATGTAGCCACCCAATTTTCTCATGTAACCTCTTTTGCATTAGTGAAAAATCATATCCTTTAAACAGTTAACATACCATAATTGTGCTTAGCTGAATATTATCCAAAAAAGAAACTGATAAAAAAGAATATACAAAAGGCTAAAACAATAGTATAAAGTCTACACTTTAGGCTACTTTCACACAGCGTTTTGGCTTTCCGTTTGTAAGATCCGTTCAGGGCTCTCACAAGCGGTCCAAAACTGATCAGTTTTGCCCTAATGCATTCTGAATGGAAAAGGATCGACTCAGAGTGCATCAGTTTGCCGCCATTCAGTCACCATTCCGCTCTGGAGGCAGACACCAAAACGCTGCCTGCAGCGTTTTGCTGTATGCCTGACGAAGTGGAGCCAAACGGATCAGTCCTGGCACACAATGTAAGTCAATGGGGACAGATCCGTTTTCTCTTACACAATAGAAAACTGATCTGTCCCCTATTGACTTTTAATGGTGTTCAAGACAGATTCGTCATGGTTATAAAATACATAATACAACTGGATCCATTCATGACGGATGCATACGGTTATATTATTGTAATGGAAGCGTTTTTGCAGATCCATGACGGATCAGCAAAAAACTCTAGTGTGAAAGTTGCCTTAAATATATCAAAACATAGCTGTAATGTGTGAAAACTCTTAATGCAATTGCCTTAGGCTAGGTTCATACATTACAGTTGAATCATTTTATTACAACCATAGCTTTGTGCTAGAATTTGTACAAAATCTCAACAAACCTCATAGCTCATCCACCATTTGCAAACAAAGTCTAAAATTGTCTTCATAAATCAGCACTAATTACATTTTTCTATAAATGCTCTCTAGTCTTCTGGTCTCTTAAATGAGG
Source organism: Bufo gargarizans (assembly GCF_014858855.1). Lineage (NCBI taxonomy): Eukaryota > Metazoa > Chordata > Amphibia > Anura > Bufonidae > Bufo > Bufo gargarizans. The sequence goes on from NC_058081.1 coordinate 165,336,658, forward strand.
CAGAAATTATATAATTTGAAATACTTAATATTTGGAGGATTAAGCTTGGCGGGGAAGGGAGGGATTTGCTAGGGGGGATTCGATAAGTGATGATGTAATCCTGCTGCAAGTCAACCACACTAGAAAAAGTAACATCCTGTCAATACTCAAGAGCAGTGGCTGGCCTGTTGGTCATACAGGGATCTTATGATCTACGGTAGGTGCCCATAATGAAATGGTAGAAAATGTGTGGATATAATAGTGGAGTGTTAGCACTATGTGAGTGAACATAAATTTTGGAGTACTATATATTGCTCCAAAAAGTGGAAATATGAAAAGGGGGCATGGCCTAAGATGTACCCTTTGTGCCAAAATTCCATCACAATCCTAGAGAGAAATTCTGTCTCAAAGTAAATCAACCAGTTGGTTTAGAGTTAGACAAGATGTATCATCCAGCCTGAGCCCCTGTGATTGTAAATCTGCCCTGATGTGTCTAAATAATTTGCAACATGAGATACAATCAAATGTATTATACATGAAACAGCATGTATATTACATAGTTGATACGGTTGAAAAAGACGTCCATCAAGTTCAACCAAGGGATAGGTGGGCACCCGACTCCCAGAATATATATATATATATATATATATATGTATATTGGCTAAAATAAAATTTGCACATGATGCATAGTCACTTTCCAAATTAATGGTCTCTACTCTCTCCCACCTTTATGGTTCAATACATTTTTCTCGGGCTGGCTTAGCAATGAAAAGACATGTTTGATACATGACTGTTGCAGCAATTCTATACTGTATATACTAACATCACCGATGACCAATAAGGCCAAGTAAATAATAACTGTAAGAGGACAATGGAACCATTTGCATTGGGCAGTCAAGGGATGTAAGCCAAAAAAGTTTGGAAAGTTTGGAAAATCCCTACAATGAAGGCTCCCTGCAAGCCTGTAATTCTCTATACATTTAATCATTTAATCTAAATCGTATATATCATTTTATAACAATAACCGTATATAATGATAAATATACTGTTTTCTTACTTTGTTCGATGACTTCTCAGGAAGATGCATTAGATTGTGAGAGAGGGCTCCAAGTTTGTTAGAACTTGACGACTTGAAAGTTGCTTTACTGTGTCGTGGAGTCTCATGGAAAGTGGTCATCATGGAGTCCTTTACATTAGTGGCAAAATCATCACAAGCTGTAAGGATCGCTTTTGCCATTTCACCTGTTTCATGACGTTCTAAAGTCCCTGTCATAAAAGAAATTCATGCATTGAAACATACAGCTATGAAGGTCATAGGCATGGACTTTTCGGTGTAGGATACTACAATTCAATATCTATATAGACAACCCAACTGGCATTATTCAAGCTAAATTTTTTATCCCTCCAACCTTATTGTTTAACCGTCAATACATGTTGTCAAAGGTGCATAGAAAATACTAAACATCACCATTTATGAAAATAAAATCCTGGCTCAGCTGGGCTAACTTATTTTTAGCCTTTGGAACACAGTTAAGTCTTAGTAGAGTGTGGCGAAACCAACCTCGCCACTGGGTTTTGGAGAGGCCTGTTTAAACGCCTCTTGCCTCAGGATTATGGCCCATACTAACTTTTAAACCCCTGAACCTATTCCAGGGAATTTTAGATAGGTTTGTCCCCAAGTTATACTGTTTAAATTGATGTAAGTTATATGTATGGACAATGTAACCTCACAAAGTTGTAACAATTTATAATAAGTGTAACTTGTCATCTTGGGAGGAATATGCTGGGTGTGTTTCTATTATCCCATTGTGCCATTGTCCCATTGTGTGTTTAAATGGTGATGTCTGTCCTGTTGTCTCTACATGTGTATTGGCGATCTCCCTTTGTCCTGAGAGATAATTGGATTGCCCTCGGTTGTCTCCGGGACACAGAGGAGGAAACCATGATGCATTGTGGGGATGTGTTGTATCTGTTCTGTGTCGCAGTCTCCCTTCTGGTCCTCTAGGGGGCGTGAACGATTGTTTGCTGTACTTGCATTGTGTGTGTTGTAAGATATTGATTGGTTGGATTTCAAAACCCTGTGGGCAGTACTATGTTTGTTTTTTTATGAATAAAAGAGGCTGTACCTGAAGTACAGTCAGACCACTGCTTGACCCTCAACACGGAGCCTTGTCTCGTTATTGGGGGGATTCCCTGTATGCTGTTAGAGACTGATTGCCAGGAGTGTAAGCTGATTGTATGCTTTTCCTGTTCGTTTGCTAGCAGCTATTCGAGAGGTTCCAGTTTGGAGTGCTATTTTGTATCCAGTTCGGGAGTTTGGTGTTCTGCAGTAGCTGTGCCTGTCTCTCAGAAAGGGGCATATCACCTAAACGGATTTTAACCCCTTGTCTGCTGAAACGGTCCGTTACATAGAGTTTAAAACTTTCTTCAAAATGAGTCAGTCATACTTAAACCTGAAGCATAAATGCTATCTTATGTAGCAGTCATCTTAATAATAAGTCAGTTTTGTAGTGTGTCATGTAAATTAAATTAATTAAAAACTAAAAATGATTGTGTGATGGTGCTATTAAATGTAGTGATCGAAGCATTTAGCTGACCATGAATAACCATCAGGAGAAAAGAAACAAATTCTTCCACTGAAAATCTAAGTAAAATCTCTACAGAAAGAAGGTTGGTCATCTTTAGCTGTCATGCTCTACGCAATCTGGTCAGCCCTCCTCGATTATAATCTGCAGATGTTTGCTCTACTTAAATGTACAGGTTGTATGTATTTGGGGGCATTTTCTTTGGTGATTATACATTAGAAAATAACGGGGTCATTTATCAAACTGGTGTAAAGTAGAACTGGCTTAGTTGCCCACAGCAACCAGATTCCTTCTTTCATTTTCCAAAAAAATAAAAGGTGGAATCTGACGGGTTGCTATGGGCAACTAAGCCAGGTCTACTTTACACCAGTTTGATAAATGACTGCATAAGTACATATGCTTAGAGTATTTTATATCAAACTTAAAAGTATACACTTTAAGTCTCTTTCACACAATGTATATGAATCAGGCAATGTTGTACTCTGCATATAACCTGACGATTTTATATGAATGCACATTAATTAACAAAAGCCAATGATGAAACGACTTTGTAGTTGGTCACAGAAAACACTCAAATCACTATGCCCTATAAAATCATTTATTTTAATGAAGCCTATTATTTGCTCTTGTCATTGATATGGATTGAATCTACAGGGTGGGCCATTTATATGGATACACCTTAATAAAATGGGAATGGTTGGTGATATTAACTTCCTGTTTGTGGCACATTAGTATATGTGAGGGGGGAAACTTTTCAAGATGGGTGGTGACCATGGCGGCCATTTTGAAGTCGGACATTTTGAATCCAACTTTTGTTTTTTTCAATAGGAAGAGGGTCATGTGACACATCAAACAAAAACAATGGTGTGCTTGGTTTTAACGTAACTTTATTCTTTCATGAGTTATTTACAAGTTTCTGACTACTTTTAAAATGTGTTCAATGTGCTGCCCATTGTGTTGGATTGTCAATGCAACTCTCTTCTCCCACTCTTCACACACTGATAGCAACACCGCAGGAGAAATGCTAGCACAGGCTTTCAGTATCTGTAGTTTCAGGTGCTGCACATGAGACTTGAGAATAGGTCACCAATAGAAATCGTTACACAACCCCTTTAACACTCCAGATACATTGTGCAGCATTTTTCAAGTAACATTTAAAGGGATTTACAAGCCGATTAAAATTTTCACAGGGGTATAAAATAATAGAATTAGTCATACTTACTGTCACGACCCTTGGTTAAGTCGTGACTCTGTGTCTACACGTGTGGTTGCTGTTGGCAACAGTGTTTGCATGTGAGGCATTTTCCCTGGGTATGGTGTTTTCCCTGTTTTGGGGTGCACGGGGTTAAACTTGTTGGAGTGTGGTGGGTGTGACCTCAGGCCTCCTTATATGTTGGTGTGGTGGAGCCTGAGGTCAGTTTTGAGTTTGCTTGTTGTCAGTCTGTGTTGGAGCTCGGCTCCCTGGCTGAATGTGTCATGCTGTGTGAGCCACCCTTAGTTGTTATTGTTATTATTTGTGTCTGTTTCCTATACCCTTCCTCTCTGGTTTTGTTGTACGTCTAGTGTGGTGTGCTATGTCTGGTATTTGTGGTGTTATTACCAGCATGGCTGCTTGACGTGTCACTTTTGGTGTGTGTATGTTGCACTGGAGGGGTTTAAGCAATAGGCAAGACTGTGTGCTTCCCAGCCTGGAACCTCCATGTTTCTTGTAGCCACAGGGAGGTCTGGGTTGTTGTTCGTGCCGTCCTTCCATCTCGGCTGCGGCAGGTAAGAGTTGATAGCATTTGTGGTGTTGTTGTGCTCTTTACCTGCCGTACTGTTTATAGTCTTGCACCCTGCCAGCTACTGGGCCTCTGGAGATGCCTGTCATCCATGTCCTGGATGAACAGGTGTTCTCTGCCCTGTCACCAGCTGTAGGGCAATGCAGGAATACTTAGACTTCTAGGCACGTGGGTATGAGTCCCCTTACCTTTGAAGAGGGCTCATACAGCTAGGAGACTAGGGCCTGTTGAGGGAAGTTTTAGGAGGTGACCAGCTCCCTTTTCCCTGTTTTGTAGCCCGGTAGCAAAGGACATTGCGCGATGGGGAGGATTTCCCCTCTCCCCGTCGTGACACTTACCTTGCCAATCTTCTGCAGCTCCTGTCCCGGGTCCCTACTGGCCTTCACTTTCTGGTCCCTCTTAACATGCAGGAAATGACTGTTCAGCCAGTCAGTGACTGCCATGTTTATCTGCCTCAGCCAGTGATTGGCTGAGTGGTCATTTAAGTAGAAGAACGTGTTGAAAAGGGGCAGAGGAGTACCAGTAAGGTGAGTATGTTTGTTTATATCTTTTACATCTGGACAACCCCTTAATTTTTTGGGGTTTAATGAGTCTGTCCATATGGCTAATAAAATGCATTGGGATGGACTTGAGGGACATTATTTAGGGGGATGTCTTACTACAGTTCATAGTACCATTATGTACACAATAGGAGTTTGTTGAAGTTTATTTAGCACTCGAGATTTGTATAGCATATATTAAAATTCTATTTTAATAAGACTTTACCCTTTTCTGTGAATTCAATAGAAATTTATACACCTGATCAATGCATTTTAAAGCTCGCTAAAAAAAGCAAAAACATTAATTAGGGACACAAAAAAAACACGAATTGCAATTATGTTATACTTCTAAATACTCTACTCAACATCACTCTGAAAAAGCAAAATCTTGCATGTGAAGGCAGGTGCAGATTCATCGATTCACGCACACTCCTCAACCATCTGAATCTTGCAAACAAGTAAACGTATGCCCTTATGCACATTATCAATTTCCAATCTATGCACTCTGCTTTAAACTTGCCAAAAAATTGCACTAACAGCAGAAGGCACATGCCTTGCCCTAGTCAAAATAGCCTTTATGGACATGTGGGGAAAAAAAACAATGCAGGAGCATAAGCACTGCCCTCCTGTGTTCAAAAAGATAAATGCCAGAAAGCAAACCATGAATAGAGACATTTATAATATTGTTCCAAAGCATTTACAGTCTTTGCTGTAGATAGCACTCATTCTCTCAGCAGGAGACCTATCTCTATGCAGACATAACGTGGTCAAATGTGACTGAGCCAGTAATTTCCATGCTTCTTCTAAAACATCGAATGGCATACAATATGTGTGGTATTTTTGGGAGGGAAATGGGGTTTTTTCTTCAAAATTTTACTTTTAGTAGTAGAGAGTGGAGAGATTTATATTGGAACTCTGAGACAACTTCTATTGCAGGATGAGGCTGCTACTCATATGTCTATATATTAACCCTCGCCTAGCATAAAGCCCAAAGTATTACTGTAGTACATAGCTGTAAATTTTACCTAAAATTAACGATAACCCACTGGCTCGAACTATAGATATTCTTGACCATTCTGTCAAAGGTGTCAGGAGAGTATAGCAAATAAGCCACCATCTTTCAAGCACTCAACTAAATAGTTGAAAATCATTTGAGGTCTGTGCTCTCAAATACTACAATCCCCCTGTGGTCCAATTAAGGATATTATTTCTTTTTTCCACGTACCATCATGCTGTGCAAACAGCACAATTTGCCAACTTAGACTCAAAAAGTCTAAATACTTAAGCACATTCATAGGAAAACTCCAGATATTTGCATACTTTAGTTAGCAAACCTTGAACGTGACCCAGGGTAAATTCACATGCGGCAGATTTGTTAAACTGTTCCATTTATCTGGATGGGCTTACAGAAATATATGCACAAGTAGCAGAAATAACACCAATTAGATGCTTTGAATAACTTTTCAGCCATACAAAATTTCAGTAGAAAATCTGACATGTGGGTTCCCCTTATAAAAGCTCAAATGTTAAGATTTACCTTATGTAGTTAAAAATATATATATCTACAATAACTAACTTTTCTACAATATTACTTGTTCATGTTTTCACCAGTATACAGAAAAGGGGCATTATAATACACAGAAAAAATATTTATTTTACACTATAACACATTTAGATACTATACAAGTAGGGATAGCCCTACCAATGAGATTAGTAGATTAAATCTGTATGTTATTAAAAAAAATTGACTTTCTTTATAAAAATAATAAGAGAATTGACAAAAACAATGGTGGATGTGGGAACGTGAAATTTAGGGGCTTTGTCCATGAAATAATCATATACATTTGCATATTTAAATAAAAAGAAACACTGAGATTATACATTTAAAGGGGTATGTCACCCAATGATACCTTCAGGGGTATGATCTCAGGGCTCAGTTGTGACCCTGTTGGGTCACAGCCAGCTGGAATCAAGAACCGTGCAACATTCAATACCGCACAGCCATAAAGAATTCAGACTGCCTATACAGTGCGGTCCACATAAGGTAAATATCATGCTGCTGCGGTCTAATTGGCAGCGTGGTTTTTGACCACAGCTGGTTATAAAGGATTACGACCGCACTGTACCCTTTGAGCAGCTAGTAGATGTTTTTGAAAATCCCCATTTGGGTCAAAAGTTCAAAGCATACATTCTGTGCAAATAATGATGCCTCTTGGCCTGACTGGCTTAGAGGCACTACATGGATGCCCTCATGGCACGTAAGTGCTAAATAGAATTGTAACTGCCATGGCCACATGGGCATCTAAGTCAATCAGTCTGAAAGATACCTTCAATTGCATACTGCATACAGTCATGGCTGTAAATGTTGGCACTCCTGAAATTTTTCAAGAAAATGAAGTATTTCTCACAGAAAAGTATTGCAGTAACACATGTTTTGCTATACACCTGTTTATTCCCTTTGTTTGTATTGGAACAAAACCCAAAAAGGGAGGAAAAAAAGCAAATTGGACGCAATGTCACACCAAACTCCAATAATGGGCTGGACAAAATTATTGGCACCCTTTCAAAATTGTGGATAAATAAATTGTTTCAAGCATGTGATGCTCTTTTTAACCCACCTGGGGCAAGTAACAAGTGTGGGCAATATAAAAATCACACATGAAAGCAGATAAAAAGGAGAGAAGTTCACTTAGTCTTTGCATTGTGTGTCTGTGTGAGCCACACTAAGCATGGACAACAGAAAGAGAAGAGAACTGTCTGAGGACTTGAGAACCAAAATTGTGGAAAAATATCAACAATCTCAAGGTTACAAGTCCATCTCCAGAGATCTAGATTTGCCTTTGTCCACAGTGCGCAACATTATCAAGAAGTTTGTAACCCATGGCACTGTAGCTAATCTCCCTGGATGGAAGAGAAAAATTGTATGAAAAGTGTCAACGCAGGATAGTCTGGATGGTGGATAAGCAGCCCCAAACAAGTTCCAAAGATATTCAAGCTGTCCTGCAGGCTCAGAGAGAATCAGTGTCATGTTAAATGAAACACTATAGCAGGAGACCCAGGAGGACCCCACTGCTGACACAGAGACACAGAGACATAAAAAAGCAAGACTACATTTTGCAAAAATGAACTTGAGTAAGCCAAAATCCTTCTGGGAAAACGTCTTGTGGACAGATGAGACCAAGATAGAGCTTTTTTGGTAAAGCACATCATTCTACTGTTTCCCGAAAACGCAATGAGGCCTACAAAGAAAAGAACACAGTAACTACAGTGATATATGATGTTTTGGGGTTATTTTGCTGCCTCTGGCACTGGGTGCCTTGAATGTTTGTGATATGTAGTAAAGCAGTCAGCACTTCAACCCCACAGGACGTCCACACGGGAAAGGAAAATCCTTAAATGTGGTAAAGAAATCCCAGCGGGCGTAAAATCTTCAATTGATGTATTCTTTATTTTATCATAGCAATAGTGCAACAATGTAACAATAGACACATTTGGGCCCGTCCCGCTGGACGAAAGGCTGGACGGGCCAAAACGCGTCCATTGTTAAATTGCTGCACTATTGCTATGATGAAATAAAGGATACATCAATTGAAGATTTTACGCCCGCTGGGATTTCTTTACTACATTTGAATGTGTGTGAGGCATCATGAAATCTGAGGATTACCAATAGATTTTGCACTGTAGACCCCAGTGTCAGAAAGCTGGGTTTGCGTCCGAGATATTGGGTCTTCTAGCAGGACAATGACCCCAAACATACATCAAAAATCACCTAGAAATGGATGGCAACAAAGCGCTGGAGAGTTCTGAAGTGGCCAGCAATGAGTCCAGATCTAAATCCCATTGAGCACCTGTGTAAAGATCTTAAAATTGCTGTTGGGAAAAGGCGCCCTTCCAGTAAGAGACCTGGAGCAGTTTGCTAAGGAGGAGTGGTCCACAATTCCCGGTGAGATGTGTCAGAAGCATATTGATGGTTTTAGGAATCAACTGATTTCAGTGTTTTTTTTCCAAAGGGTGTGCAACCAAATATTAAGTTAAGGGTGCCAATAATTTTGTCCACCCCATTTTTGGAGTTAGGTGTGACATTATGTCCAATTAGCTTTTTTTCCTCCCTTTTTTGGTTTTCTTCCAATACACACAAAGGGAATAAACATGTGTATAGCGAAACAAGTGTTACTGCAATACTTTTTTTTCTGTGAGAAATACTTAATTTGGGAGTTCAGAGATATATTCAGATATATGTAGCAATTTAAAGGCTTTCTTTATTAGTAAGAACATGTCCAGACTAGACTTGTAGTACAGTGGTGGCCACCAATCATGTGTTGATGAATTGATGAAGAAAATGTTATACATTTCAGTCTATTTTGACTAAATTAACTTATAATGATTAATTCATTAGCAGCTAAATGTAACGTAGATAAAATTGGTGATGTGATTATGTCTGGGAATTCTATGAGTCATGAAAATGTTTATACAGAATGGAGTTTTGGTCCATGGTGGAGTTCAAGCCGAAGAGATATTTTATGAGACTACTGCTAATGACAATGTATCTTTGGGTAAGAACAGTCCTGTGGCTTCCTATAGTTTTTATTCCAGAGGAGTTAAATAGCTCTTCTGCTCATGTCCCAGCTGGCGTGAGAAGGAAGGAGGACAGAATATTGATTTTGGCCTTTAAAAAAAAAAACTGTACTGGGCATCAAACAGCCTGAAGGCCACATTACATGTGGCTCTCAAAAGGCCCCTGTGGCCAGAACTAATTTCCCCCTACAGATGATTTAGTTTGGTTTATTATGGCATGTAAACCTTACTCATACCGTAAACCTTACACATAAATCCAGTAAAGTAACACAATAATTTTATCATCTCCCAAACATCTTGCAATTATTTATTGCTATGTCACAAATTAATGTTAATGTTTCTTATTCTAACTGAGGTTTCTGTTATAAGAACCCCTTTGCTGGATTCAAGCTCCCCCTTCTACTGATCACCCCTGCAGAGGAGTATTTGTTCTCAGACAAGACTGATCAATTGCTTTGATCTTGCAACATGAAGGTATATTCATATATTACAGTTAGACACTGAAGAAGATCAATGGTACAATATACTACCAATAATATTTCAAACTTTATGGGGCAAAAATAAATAAAAATGGACCAAAATATTTAAAATCAATACATGCCATAGGAAGACAGATGATGATGATGATATAGATAGACAGAGATCACTAAGTAGGTATATTTTCATGATTTCCTGAAATTTCCAACTAGAGTAAAAAAGACAGGCTCTTGAAAAGAAAAGCCGTCCTGTTAACCTTGCAGAAAGGATCTTTGTGTTCTTGAAAGTTCAGCTATACATTATTTATTAGAATTCACCCATGCTCTTTACTCCTGCTAGGTATAGTACAGAACATCTCTCTTCAATATAATGTTTTTTTTTTCTCCCCAAAAATCTAATACAAATAAATATTCTGAATACTTGGGTTTTACGTTAGATGCGTTTAACTTCCTCTCCCAGTCAGCTATGTGCAAGATCATCCATTTGCTAAAAGATAATCTATGTTGCACTGAACATGTCAAATCCACAAGAACTGGTTCCATCTATTTTAATAAACAATTTCCTATAATTATTTCTATGCATTTTTGTAGGTGAAGCAGAAGTAATGGATCTCCTGCTTGTTCTGGACCTTACATCTAATGATTAGCATTTATAATTTAAAGGGAATAGAAATCTGCCACCATCGTTATGGTTTCTCAGGTTTTCGTTGCACCGTGATCTGTTCCCCAATAAGACATTCCTCTTAATGCCTTGTAGACCATCAATCCTACTTCACAAGTCTTTTACCTCCAGGACACCTTTGCTGTGGCCCAGAGGTATTTCAGACATCATTGAGCAGATTAAAGCCACTGATTCACACAAGTTTAGTTGCGTATTTCTGTTGCTAGAGATAAGAGAAAAAAATGTTTTTTTGGATTTATTCAGGGGCCAAATTTTCTAGAATTGAGCTGTATTTGTGGCTTTGAAGACATGGAAGTAAAAAATATCTACATTTCAGCATTCCAGTTTATGTCATATTTTGTATTTTGGACGCCAAAATATCTAAAGGCAAATTATATATATAAATCAACATTCCTAAAGCACAGTAATAATGTTATTTTTTTGGGTACAGTTGGTACAATGAACCATTTAGCAATTACCGTACATCTTCTTTAGCCCACAATATTCATTACTTGGGAGACAAAAACACATAATTCAATTTGTATTGTATCACTGGGGAATGTAGGTATCAAAACTAATATCCAAAAATGTCACACAGATATTTTGAAGTAGTTTATGAAAGTTATGAATAAATATATATATATATATAAAATATATATTAGGAATTCATGGTCATGGTCAATTACAGTAATTACATTCATGGTCATGAATAAGACAGATTGTTGAAACGCGTAGCCTGTAAAGCTTTCTGATCAGCTCATGGAATTTTAAAGGATCATAATAAAGAGATTGGATTTTATCCGTAGTGCATGTGCTGGATTTTTCTGTTTTTTCCAAGAAAGTGTTTCCCTGATCCGGGGGGTCCCTTGCATGCCTATAGAGTGGAGAAGGTGAGCTGGAAATATTTTGCTATAGAATAATTACATAGAGCATGTCAGAAGATATGTGCCCTCCACAATGCCATAAGTAGCAGACAGTATTGCTCATCCAGTCATCAAGTGTTGTTATTAGGCAATAGAGGTGCCAGTGCCTACTTCGGGTCAAAAATAACATTGATGAATCCATGTCATATGCAAATCAGGTCCCTCAAGTCAAAGGGGTGGAAAGGCAGTGGAAAAAGTCAAGGTCTTCACAGCCAATTTCAAGCCAAGCAAAATGAACAGTAATGGTTCATGTGCCAAAATGTTGTCCAGGCCATCAATCAAACCAGAGATTTCAATCACATCACTGCAGCAAGGATGTAATAAATAAGAGACAATTGGGGATACTGAATACATGGCGCCCACACAGCAAGTTGTTGAATATAATACCACTTTACACTATTTGGTGCATCCTGTTCTCTTCTACCAAAGGCCCAACAACCCTATTAAACTTGTTGTCCAGGATTTGACTAATGATTGCCTAACTTCAGAATAGGTCACATAGGCCGACAGGGGTCAGATACCTTGCCGATCAGCTGTTCTGGGGAAGCTCTAATGCCCAAAGTCACCACCAGAGCTATACAACACCATCCACTGTGTACTAGATGGAGCTAGCTACTGCAGGGCTGCTTCCACTGAAGTGAATGGGAGCAATGCTGCCATAACCAGCTCCATCCACTACACAATGGATGGAACGGTATAGTTGGTGACTATCTCCAGAGGCTAGGCCATCAAAAGTAAAATCCTGAACAAATCTTTATCTAGTATCTGCCTATAGTTATAGACATTTTGCCATGAATACATTATAAAAATGACATTACATAATTCCCTACCATGTACAGTATTTTTTTATTTTTTGCTTTGACATTTAAACTCCAGGAATTTCCTCAGATACGTCAATGATTTTTTCAATAATTGACTGCACAAATGACACTGCAAGGAATAGGATTCCTAACGTAAGACAACAAAGACATCAAGCGTTATTGAGCTCTATACACGTTCTGTAGGCATACATGACACATGCATGAGCAATATAATTAGAAGAACACGCTCCATGGAAATACTGCTCCATTAGTGAAAGCCTTGTAGTTTTGTTTGACAAACGAAGGTTTCTTTTTGTCAAATAATAAAATGTGTTTCATTGACAGGGTTGCTTATTATTTTAAGCCTTCTGTCAGAGTTCAAGAAGCCGGTGACTGACAGCTGAATCATGCAGTATCTATCATGGAACTTTGAGCAATTGAAGATGTATCATTTCTCATCACTTACAGATGAAGTTCATTGCCTCGCTCACACGAACGGCATAAAGATCAACCTTGTGCCCCTTTCCAGCAAACCTATTTCACACTAACTGCATTTGAGTGCAGGAATACATGATTGGTCAGTGGCTCTTTGTTGTGTTAACTGTCACCAACATATTCCAGGAAATACATGGCAAGGGTTCATTAAATACAATGTAAACTGTTCACTATATGTTATGCTTGGAGCATATTGCATTAGATTGGCTAAGTCCATCATTACATTACCTAGGGAACGTTGAAAAGAACAAAAAGGTAATGTAAACTTGCATTGCATTGCTGTTGAGTTAGAACAATAAAATATAAAACAGATTTTAAAGGCTATGGCTACGATTCAATAAGAATAGAATCATGATGTGCAGGGCCGGACTGGCCATAGGGCAGACCGGGCATTTGCCCGGTGGGCCGGGCCGCCTCAGGGGGGCCGCTTCAGGGCTCGAGTGGGTGTGCCGCGTGACTGCCGGCCGGGTATGGCCTAATCACACCCCTGTCACTGTGACTGCTCCGCCTCCTGCCAGCCCACAGACACATAGAGATACTGACTGTGACTGCTCCGCCTCCTGTGCTCCGCCTCCTGTGCTCCGCCTCCATGCTCTGCCTCCCATCTTCCGGCGTTCGGCAGCGTAACGTCGCTCACTCCGACGTCACGCGCCTGCTCTGCCTTCATTAATAAAGTGGGAGGAGCATGCGCGTGCGGCGTTACGTAGTGAGTGACGTCACGTCACGTTACGCTGCCGCCGGCCGCCTAGTTTGAACTTGAAGAGCGGGACTGGAGCCACCCACCAGCTGCCACCTGCCCACTGACTGTCCAAGGGCCTTGGACCAAGGTAGTAAGTTAGTGATGATAGTGATTGATAGATTATTAGATAGTAACTTATGTAAGTGAGCTATTGAGCTTGTAAATAAACTTGTGCAAAGTATATGAGTAGTTACTAACTACTCATATACTTTGCACAAGTTTATTTACAAGCTCAATAGCTCACTTACATAAGGAACGGCGGGGTCTGTCTTACAATAGGGAGGGACACTGTTATGGGGGGGGGGGGGATATCTGTGGATCATGTGGATGATGACACATATATATAGCACAAGATGCTTGCGCTGCCATATATGTGTGTCATCCACAGATCCCCCCGGCCACCCATAACAGTGTCATCCACAGATGCCGCCATAACAGTGCCATGCAATCCACAGATATCCCCTTAACAGTCTATTAAGGGGATATCTGTGGATGACACTGTTATGGGGTGGGGTCTGTGGATGACGCACTGTTAATAACAGTGCATCATCCACAGATGCCCCCATAACTGTGTGTCATCCACTGATGCCCGTAACACTTGAGTGTCCTCCACAGATGCCCATAACAGTGCGTCAGCCACTGATGCCCCCATAATAGTGTCATCCACAGATTCCCCATTAATAGTGTAATTCACAGATCCCCCATAACAGTACGTCATCCACAGATGCCCCCATAACCGTGTGTCATCCACAGGTCCCCCATAACAGTGTGTCATCCACAGGTCCCCCATAACAGTGTGTCATCCACAGATCCCCCATAACAGTGTGTCATCCACAGATCCCCCATAACAGTGTGTCATACTGTCATCCACAGATCCCCCATAACAGTGTGTCATCCGCAGGTCCCCATAACAGTGTGTCATCCACAGGTCCCCCATAACAGTGTGTCATACTGTCATCCACAGATCCCCCATAACAGTGCGCCTGCGCACTGAGGAGAGACAGAAAGGAGGGCACATAATCAGTGGAAGCAAGCAGAGGACGGTACAGCAGACGACTGAATAGCTTCTTTTGTAAGTAAATTGTTTTATTATAAATGTAGTTTAATGTTTTTGTCTTGTATTATATTCTGGCTTTTGCTTGGTTATGTATGATGCTTTTTGATAATAAGTAAATGTAGTGGTGCTGTAATGTGGTCCCCAGGCCTCTCTGATGTCCTGCAGGCTGGGCTGGCGCTGTGGCAGCATACAGTCGGTCAGGCAGCAGAAAGGCTCTGGGGCTGTCATTGTGCTCTGGAACTTTTCCCTTCACAGCCACTGCTATCTCTCTCTCGTACAGTGCAGACTCTGCAAGAGGCTTTCCGTTTGCTCTCCGTCCTCTTAAAAGTCTATGGGAATCAAAACGGATCCATCTGGTTCCTGTTATGCAAGACGGAAAACAAAGTCCGTCTTGCATAAGGGGACCCAGACGGCTCCGTTATGCTTTCTCATAAACTTCTATTAGGACAGAGCAAAACGGAATGTCTCTTAGGGTCCATTCACACGTCCGTTGTTTCTTTCCTGATCTGTTACGTTTTTTGCGGAACAGATCTGGACCAGTTGCGTACCCATTCATTTTCAATGGGTCCTGAAAAAATCGGACAGCTCAATGTCTGATTTTTTTTCAGGACCCATTGAAAATGAATGGGTACAGAACTGGACCAGATCTGTTCCGCAAAAAACGGAACAGATCAGGAAAGAAACAACGGACGTGTGAATGGACCCTTAAAGGTTTCCGTTTTGCATTCCATCTGGCCATTCCGTTATATTCCGTTTGAAACTGAACCTATAACGGAATGGCATAACGCAGATGTAAACCCACCCTGTACGGAATAGGTGGTATTTGCCAGAGTTGCTGGAGAACTGTGAGTGCAATTTCGGGGGCACTGACCTGTACAGGGTGTGGAGGATGGGGAGGTTGAGATCCACTGAGGATATTATAAGACTTTTCTGTAGCTTCCTATATTGTTGCAAAGCTTGTGTGTTGGCTGAAGCCTTCCTATCTTACTGGTGGCTGGCCCTGCCCCTCAATTGTGCTTCCGGGTTTGGCTCCGCCCCTAGACTGCAAGGGGGTGGGGCCTGTTGGGGGTCATGTGATTGGGCTGCTCAGTCAAAAATGCCCGGGCCTATTTTTTGTCCCAGTCCGGCCCTGATGATGTGAATACAGCAACTGTGCAGACTTATCTGTCTTCATGGTTATATATTGTAACCAGGGGTGCACCACCAATGAGGCCAGGTGAGGCGATCGCCTCAGGCATCACCAGGTAGGGGCAAGAGGGGGACAAGGGAAGGGCCATGGGAAATGAGCGCTTTCATTGTGGCAAACGGGTTAGGTTAAGAAATTGGCATGGGGGGATGCCGTTTCAGTTTTTGCCTCAGGCAGCAGAAAGGCTAGGTGCACCCCTGATTGTAACCTCTTAAGCAGAGATAAGAAAATGTATTAAAATTTGTTTTAATAAACTTTCTCTCTCCAATTCTTAGGAATTGGATATCAAGAAATTCTGATTTTAATCATGCTTAACTATTTGTCTCCATCACTGGAGAATTATCACATTTGATAGAAGGGAGAAGATAACAAGGTTGTCTCATGAACAATATTCTACAGTTTTCAAACCAGCACCTGGATCTGAATACTTTTGTAATTGCATGTAATAAAACATTTAGCATATCCAATAAAATGTATCTGTATAGTGCCACCTGCAGTTTTTTTTTATTATTATTTCTTTGTCCAGGTAAACTGAGATGGCCGCACATGCTCAGTTTCATCCTTCAACTGCCTCTTGAGCTGTGATAGGGAAAGCATGGACACGCCCTCTGAGCTGTAGCAGAAAAGACACTCCCCTTGAGCTGCCAGCTTGATATAAATCTAGCAGAGTAATGAATGTGGAGATCTTTGGATCCATGTGAGGTACAGGGCTGGTTCTAGGTTTTAATTTTAATTTTTTTACATTAGTCATGGGATAACCCCTATAACTGCAAGACCTCTGAGGCACTTCCTGCACGACAAGCCTGGTGGAGAATAAGCTGTTGCTTGTTGTTACCAAGACCATATATGGTACATGGGCCACAACACCTCCATAAGTTCAGTAAGGCAGATCAAAATAATTGTTCAGACAACATGATGTGTTTCCTTGGAGTCCTGGCTCTTTAAATGGGTTGTCTCACTTTAGCAAATGGCAATAATCATGTAAAGAACGTTAATAAAAGGCACTAATGTATTGTGATTGTCCATATTGCCTATTTGCTGGTTTAATTCATTTTTCGATCAAATTATACATCAGTGGTGGTCATGCTAGCTCATTATAGGAAAAAGTTCCAGCCTCTCTGGTGGCCTGGACTATAGGAGTGTGCATAGACATACATGTGCAGCTGCTCTCTTATCTGCGCTGCAGCGGTGGCCATAACCCATGTATATGAGAAGTGTATAATGAGATGAAAAACTGAATCCAGACAGCAAAAGCGACAAAATGGACAATCACAATACATTAGTAAGTGCCTTGTATTAACTTTCTCTACATAATAAATGCCATTTGCTGAAGTGAAAAAGTCCCATTAACTAAGCGAGCTTTGCGAAGTGCTTATGGAAGATGGCTTGTAAAAAGAATAGAACACTAGAGCTAAAGTACAGTACATTTGGCCACATCTAGTGGTTCAAATAACTAGAGATGAGCGAATTTTTCAAAAATTCAATTCGCTGGTTCGGCAATTTTTTTTAAAAAAATTGGTTCGATCTGAATATGGTCATAGCGAATTTAATTAAAAAACAACTATTTCCTGGCTACAGAAAGCCTTTATAGTGGTGTAGAACACTGTACCTTGCAGTAGCACGCATAGGGAGTCTGCTGTTGTAGTGAAATGATAATGTGAGTCCATATGACATGCAGATGACAGGCGTCACTCTTAGAATCACTGCACACTTCGCTTATTTGGGCAGTCGCAGTTCCAAAACTGGACAAATAACTCAAGTAGGTACTCAGCCCTACAGGTCGATGTTAGCTCCAAGAAGAAGCACACTCCTTTTACACCGTCATCAACTGATTCCACAAAGAGGTCTACAGAACCTGTTCTATGAAAAATGCTTATACAAGTAGAGCCCCCCAGCAGAGTGCTGAGGGTGTCAGCAGTAAGTTTCTGTTGACGTCACTGATTATTTTCCCATTCCTCTGATCCGTCAGAATAATAACCCACAAAAAACGAATCCTGTCTGTGGAGCAACTGCCTTCACTCGGTCAGCATTTGGTCAGTAATCCATCAGTATTGCTAATGCCAACAAAAAACAGGAGTGGATCCAAAACAGATGACGCGTGAACGGAAAATTTGCATGTCTTCTGTGTTTTCTACCCACTCCTGCTTTTGGCTACCAAATCATAAGCCAATTCTGATGGGACCATGCAGGCCTTACAGCTGCTACACAGACAGGATCCGCTGTGCGTCTAATTTTTCCCTCTGACAGATCAGAAGAAGGGTCAAATAAATGATGATGTCAGCCAAGCCAAAAAGGCTAAAAAGCGGCCCAGTCATGAAGTGGGGAGGGTGGGAACAGCATGAGAAGTCCACAGAGTGGTCCTATGACATAGTGGTGAGGTGGAAGCAGCATGAGGAGACCACAAAGTGACCCAATGACAGAGTCTGGAGGTGGCAGCAGCATGAGGAGGCCACAGAGTGGAAAGGTGACATAGTGTGGAGGTGGTGGCAGCATCAGGAGGCCTCAGAGTAGCAAGGTGACATATTGTGGAGGAAGCTGCAGCAGCATAAGGAATCCACAGAGTGGCAAGGTGATATAGTGTTGAGATAGCAGCAGCATCAGGAGACCACAGAGTGACCCAGTGACAGAGTGTGGAGGTGGGTGGCAATAACAGTACCCGATGACGATGGTGGGTGTAAGAAGAAGCACTTGGAATTAGATGTGTGGCATCAGGCGGGTGGAAGCATCAGAATAGTAGCTGAGGCAGGTAGCCAGAAGAAACCGGTCTCTTTTGTCAAAGTGTTAATGTGGCACCATGGATGATCTAGTCTGATGTATCAGGCATTGGTGGGTGGAAATCCCGGCTGATTCACGCCTAATTCATCTTGACAAAGATCAGTCTCTCCACATTTAGGGTGGACAGGTGAGTTCTCCTTGGGGTAACTATGGCCCCCACCGCACTAAACACCTGCTCTGATGCCACACTACTGGCTGGGCAGGACAGCGTTTTAAGGGCAAACTCGGCTAGTTGCAGCCACAAATCCAGTTTGGCTGTCCAGTAGTCCAGCGAATCTTCAATGACGGCTGGCAGGGTGCACACCAAGCATGCCACCACCTGCTGGTTCAGGTTCTGCTCTATGTCTAGCTGCTGGTGAGTAGTTTCTTCACTAGGCGGGTGAACAAAGCTGCTCATCAGCGACTCTAGACTCAGGCTGCTGCTAATGGAGCTGGTACTGCTCCTGCCAACCCACTCCTCCCCAGCAGCCATGGCACTGGAACGTGAGTGCAGAGGGCCACCCCCCAGTCAGACCTGTGAGAGGATGGACAATGGCACAGATAGGCAGCAGCCAACTTACTACATATGATGTCTCTCTTCAGTTTGTCCTCCCTCTCAGCAGTTGTAAAAAAGGCCCCCTTTTTGACTGACAGTGAAGGTCCAACAAGGTGGAGAGCCAGAAGTCATCCCTCTGCTGAATGTTGACAATTCAGCTGTCACTACGCAAGCAAGTGAGCATGCAGTGAGCCATTTGCGCAAGTGACTTGGAGGGACTCCCTACCTCAATCTCCACTGCATACTGCCATGGTGTGTCTGGGTCCTCTTCCTTGTCTTCCTCATCACCCTGTAGCTCCTCCGACTGCTCCTGCTCCTCCTTTCCTGTCACCTGTGTAGAAACACCACCCATTTTGCTACATATTGCTTGTGCTCCAATGTCCTCCTCCTCCAGTTCAGCCCCCAAAGTGCTTATGTGGCCGTGAGATGTAGGCGCCATGTCTCCAGTCCCCTAACCAGCCAGATTTACCATCATCTGTTCCAGGACATGAAGCAGTGGAATGACGATGTTCATCCCATAATCCTGGCAACTGACAAATGACGTGGCCTCCTCAAAGGGCCTGAGCAATCAGCAGGTGTCACGCATGAGCTGCCACTGGCTGACATCAAAGTTACACAGGGGATTACTCTTGTCCGCTTGGATCATCAAGACATCGTTTATGGTTTTTCTCTGATCGAATAGTCAGTCCAACACATGGAGGGTGGAATTTGAACGGGTGGAAACGTCGCATATCAGCCTATGTTGGGGGATGCTGTTCTGCCGCTGCAACTCAAGGAGGGTGTGCTTTGCTGTGTACGAGTGGCTGAAGAGCATGCAAAGTTTCCTGGCCATTTTTAGGATGTCTTGCAGATGGGTAAAAACTATCACTGTAGTAATTATAGGGTTTGAAAAGTAACAATTCAAAATATCACAGAGAAAATGACTTTTCATATAAAATGTAGCTTTTACTATCAATTGATAAAATAATACTCCATATATATGTAAATAATAATAAAAAACAATGTCAGATATTTTGACAAAGCCTTACTTAGGAGGTATCAAGGATAGTGCAATCCGATAAAGAAAATTATGGCAACTTACAGTTTGTAGACTGTGGACCTGGCCAGAGGATAAACGAGAGGTGAAGTCAGGACAGGGGGAGGGGGGAAAAATCCCTAATGCGTCCCTCAATGTACCCCTGCCTACAAGCGGAGCACCCGCCCTGAAAGGGGCGACCCCACCTCTCGGCCCTCACTGTCGCCTACTTCAACCCTGCCAATTGAAGTTCAGGTACTTGTACCTTCTTAGCTGCTTGTCTTGCAGATGGGTGGAAGACTTCAGGAACTGACAACCAGAATGAACACATGTGCCATGCAGGGTGCATGACTCAGCCCTCCTTGACGCAGCACCGTCGCCATGTTCTTCCCATTGTCAGTCACCATGGTTCAGTTTTTGAGTTGACGACGGGAAAACCAGGAATCAATTTCTTCATGAAGGACACAGAGCAGTTCCTCCCCTTCGTGACTCAGTTCGCCCAGGCAAACGAGGTGCAGAACAGCATGACACTGCTGTGCCCTGCACATGTGGTATGCTGGAGGGGCATTATGAATTGTCCGTGCAGTTGAGGCTGAGGACACAGTGGGGGATGAGGAGGCAGAGGCGGACATTGTTGCAGGACCAACAGCATGAGAACGTGGAAGCAGAAGTGGCGTCACCTGGCCAAGTTCCTGGTGTGGCTGTGTAGGAACCATATTCACCTAGTGGGCCGTAAAGAACATGTATTGTCCCTGACCATAGTTACAGCTCCACATGTTGGCGCTGCCATGCACTTTGGCAGACACCAACAGGCTCAAGGACTGGCCCACCTTCTGTTCTATGGAGGTAATAGAGTTAACACTCATGATTTATGAGACATGTTATGTAAACTAAATGCGTTGAGCAAACACCATCAATTCATCAATTGGTTTCAATGGCTTTTGTCTCAAGATAACGTGATGAATTAAGAAATTTGAGTTAAGAGCTTGAGTGCTAACCCTGCTACATCTGTACATGTTTGTGCAGGGCTGGTACTGCCTTTTTGGCAAAGAAATGATGGCTTGGGACTCTCCACCTCGACTCGGCACAAGCCATCAATTCATTGAAAGGTGCAGAGTCCACCACTTGGAAAGGGAGTTATTGCAGCACCAGCAACTTGGACAGGAGCACGTTCAGCGTCTGTGCCGTTGGAAGAGTATAAACAAACTGTTGTCTCTTGGCAATCGCTTTGGTGAACGATTGCTGACGGAATGACTGACGAGGAGTAAGAGGGCGAGAAGCAGAAGCATCAGGACCAGCAGATGATGGGAAGGACAGACAGCTCCCTTCGGCTGAGGTGGTTGAGCCTTGACTGCCTGAAATCGGCTGCTTGCCACTGGGTGATGCAGCGGTTGCTGCGGCAGGGTGGACCACCACATTGGAGCCACGGTTATCCCAGGCCACTTAATGGTAATGCTCTAGATGTTGACGCAGTGCCAGGGTGCCAACATTGGCACCCTGGCCACGCTTCACGTTCTTCCCACAATTCTAACTTTGGCCATGTTCACCTCCTCCGGTGGCTTAACAATAAACTACCATACTGCCGAGTAGGTGATTTTACCCCCAACACTATACACTAACTGACTGCCACTGCTGCTGCCTCCATGAACCTGTGCACCACTACTTCCTGGGCAGGTAGGCTCCTGCGAAGTAGGTGGTCTACCCCGGGCACGTTCGACTACCGACCTCCCTCTGCTGCCACCCTACTGACTCCCGGCCATGCTAGCATCTTGCTGGCTCCGCTGCTGCCTCACGGGCAAGCTGCCACCCTCTTCTCCCGATGATGATTAAGCCCCTTTGTCACCCGGTTCCAAGGGCGATCAGCTACATCATTATCATCGAGTACTGTCTACATGTCACTGATGTCCTCCTCAACCATCTCTTGGTCAGGAGCCTGACTATTCACAACACCAGCTTCCACGCCACTCTCCTCATCACTACTTGCCCGCCTACCGGAGGAAGGGTGGATGTCTCTTCCAGATGTTAGCTGGGCAGTTGTGCTGACTGTCCTCTAGTAGCTCGTCCTCGCTGAAAAGTGGAGCAGAGCCTATGGCATATAATACTTCTCACGGTGAGTAAAGTGAAAATGACAGAGGAAGGTTCAGGACAAGTGGGGTAACAGGGCATGCTCCCGGGCCATGCCAACTAAGCGTTGTGTCAGAGGAACCCACTGACTCTTGGCTGGGGGTGTCTGATGTCACTTTGGATGAAGTGGATGACCGAGTCAACCATTCAAGAACCACTGGGTTGCTGGTCAAGACCGCTAGATGACCCTGGGAGCCTCTTACTGCGACCCCTGCTGCCACGGCCCATACTCTTCTGCGACCTGTGCCTATGCCAGAAACATTTAGGCCTCTGCCACTCCCTTGTGCAGGGCCTGGCACTTCTCTGTCTGACATACTGTTAGATCAAATAAATAAATAAAAGGAAATTAAAACACCCCAAAAAAGCTCAGTAATTTTCTCACTTCAGCACTAGTGTTCAGCACGAATATTTGAAAAGCAAATTATTATCTCGAATATCGCCACTTCGAGAATTCAAAAACCGGCAAGGTAATGATTAAGGAATATGTGAATATTATGCATCAATACATATACAGACGTGGACAAAATTGTTGGTACCCTTTGGTCAATGAAAGAAAAAGTCACAATGGTCACAGAAATAACTTTAATCTGACAAAAGTAATAATAAATTAAAATTCTATAAATGTTAACCAATGAAAGTCAGACATTGTTTTTCAACCATGCTTCAACAGAATTATGTAAAAAAATAAACTCATGAAACAGGCATGGACAAAAATGATGGTACCCCTAGAAAACACAGAACATAATGTGACCAAAGGGACATGTTAATTCAAGGTGTGTCCACTAATTAGCATCACAGGTGTCTACAACCTTGTAATCAGCCATTGGGCCTATATATATGGCTCCAGGTAATCACTGTGTTGTTTGGTGATATGGTGTGTACCACACTCGACATGGACCAGAGGAAGCAAAGGAAAGAGCTGTCTCAAGAGATCAGAAAGAAAATTATAGACAAGCATGTTAAAGGTAAAGGCTATAAGACCATCTCCAAGCAACTAGATGTTCCTGTGAGTACAGTTGCACATATTATTCATAAGTTTAAGATCCATGGGACTGTAGCCAACCTCCCTGGACGTGGCCGCAGGAGGAAAATTGATGACAAATCTAAGAGACGGATAATCCGAATGGTAACAAAAGAGCCTAGAAAGACTTCTAAAGAGATTCAAGGTGAACTTCATGCTCAAGGAACATCAGTGTCAGATCGCACCATCCGTCGTTGTTTGAGCCAAAGTGGACTACATGGGAGACGACCAAGGAGGACACCATTGTTGAAAACGAATCATAAAAAAGCAAGACTGGAATATGCCAAACTACATGTTGACAAGCCACAAAGCTTCTGGGAGAATGTCCTGTGGACAGATGAGACAAAAATCGAAGTTTTTGCCAAGGCACATCAGCTGTATGTTCACAGACGAAAAAATGAAGCATATCAAGAAAAGAACACTGTCCCTACTGTGAAACATGGAGGAGGCTCTGTTATGTTCTGGGGCTGCTTTGCTGCGTCTGGCACAGGGTGTCTTGAATCTGTGCAGGGTACAATGAAATCTCAAGACTATCAAGGAATTCTAGAGAGAAATGTACTAGCCAGTGTCAGAAAGCTTGGTCTCAGTCGCAGGTCATGGGTCTTGCAACAGGACAATGACCCAAAACACACCGCTAAAAACACCCAAGAATGGCTAAGAGGAAAAAATTGGACTATTCTAAAGTGGCCTTCTATGAGCCCTGACCTCAATCCTATTGAGCATCTTTGGAAGGAGCTGAAACATGCAGTCTGGAAAAGGCACCCTTCAAACCGGACACAACTGGAGCAGTTTGCTCATGAGGAGTGGGCCAAAATACCTGCTGAGAGGTGCAGATGTCTCATTGACAGTTACAGGAAGCGTTTGATTGCAGTGATTGCCTCAAAAGGTTGCGCAACAAAATATTAAGTTAGGGGTACCATCATTTTTGTCCATGCCTGTTTCATGAGTTTATTTTTTTACATAATTCTGTTGAAGCATGGTTGAAAAACAATGTCTGACTTTCATTGGTTAACATTTATAGAATTTTAATTTATTATTACTTTTGTCAGATTAAAGTTATTTCTGTGACCATTGTGACTTTTTCTTTCATTGACCAAAGGGTACCAACAATTTTGTCCACGTCTGTATATCAATACAGGCGTGGTTCAAAAATGAATATATAGCACTATATATAGAGTCATTGGCCCACAAGGGCAGGGCGGAATCATGTGTTCAGATGGAAAAAATGATGAATATTCTAAAAACAAATATATAGCACTATACTCTATAGTGCTATATATTAGTTTTTGACCCATGCCTGTATTGATCGCGTAATATTCGCATTTTCCTCGATCATTACCTTGCCGATTTTGAGTAAAAAAAAAAAAAGAATGTAGAATATAACGAATATTCATTTGGATCCCCAGTCAATGCAGCAAGGTGTAATAGGATTGTTCCTATTACTCGGGCTGTAACCTCCCCTACTGAACCCTGTTCAACATAAATGTTGCGGAATGATTCCTCCCTATCCTTTCCGTACACCTTGAATAATCTTGCCCTGCACTTGTAAATAGTTTTTTTTAGCACAATTACGTTTTTTCTAACACTGTCCCTAGCACCTGCTGGTGTCTCTCCCTGCACTAAGTACACTGGTATATGGCAGAATCTAGGATGGCTGATGCTTTTTAGAGGGCTGTGACATCACAGGGCTGGATGACTGCTGATTGGCTGCATGCATGGCATTATGGGTGTTCCCGCCTTCCCAGAGTTCCCTTCTCTATGTCCTCACACGTGCAGCAGCCATTTTAGAAAAAAATGCGAATCATTACCACGAAGTGCGAGGAAATTCGGCTTCGGTGCAAATTGAATTTTTCCTGAAATTCGGATCGAATTCCACTTCGTCAGCTTCTATTCGCTCATCTCTACAAATAACAATGCTTCTAGTATTAGGTTTAATCTAGAAACTTTGTGGCAGATTTACTAATCCTATAGATGTAAACTTAGGCTTTCTAGACTTGCACCAGATTTACCACAGGGGCTCAAACTGGATTATATATGTGGTGCAGGGATAGACATTATACCAACTATTGGTTGGCTTTGAGACAAAATTCTATGGCAAAATGTGTAGCAATTTTGGCGCTAAAAGTCACTCATTAGGAAATGCCCTCTTTCCCACATCTATTTTCTGGTAAGCCAGGCCTCTTTTGGCTAAATGAGGATAATTTTTCTAAAATTAGATGTGCCAAACTCCACCATATTTTGGCACAATTTAGGGTAGAATCTAGATGCACTCACATTAGTGAATGTGGACCTTTCTGTAGATCATAATCATGATTCACATGAATGTCCATATCCTAACTGCTGCCATTTGTCACATTGACTTTATAATGTAAGAAACAAAAAACATTCCTCTACAACCCTGTGGCCAACTTTGCTTCCAGAATTGTTAGGTTACTTTTATGCAAAAGCCTTTCAGTTAGTATTTTATATCACCATTTGTAAGCCAAACTCTTTGTACCTCTTCCTGAACTAGGAAGAGGTACAAATCTTCCCTCTGTGGGCTCCACTCCTGATTTTGACTTACAAATATTAATGAAAATGACTAACCAAATACTGACCATGTGAAAGAGCCATATTTCCTTCTGGGATTAGCGTCCCCACCTATCCCTTGGTTGAACTTGATGGACTTATGTGTTTTTTCAACCGTATTAACTATGTAACTACACTGAACAAAAATATAAATGCAACACTTTCGGTTTTACTACCATGAGCTGAACTCAAAGATCTGAAACATTTTCTACATACACAAAAAAAAAATTAATCTCAAATATCGTTCACAAATCTGTCTAAATCTGTGTTAGTGAGAACTTTTCCTTTGCCAAGATAATCCATCCCACCTCACAGATGTGGCATATCAAGGTGCCAATTAGACAGCATGAATATTGCACAGATGTGCCTTAAACTGCCCACAATAAAGTAAGGCAAAACTGTGCACATTTCAGAGTGGACTTTTATTGTGGGCACCTGTGCAATATTCATGTTGTCTAATCAGCACCTTGATATGCCACACCTGTGAGGTGGGATGGATTATCTCGGCAAAGATTTAAGCTGATTTGTGAACAATATTTGAGAGTAATGGGTCTTTTGTGTATGTAGAAAATGCTTCAGATCTTTGAGTTCAGCTCATGCAAAATGGTAGCAAAACTGAAAGTGTTGCATTTATATTTTTGTTCAGCGATATTGCACCTTACATCTGTAATGCAACTTATTGGAAATAATATGGACTAGCTCTGGCTCTATGGACTAGGTAATATAGAGTGAATGGATAGGATTAACAGTATGATTATTTAATTGTGTGATAAAAAATAACTGGTTCCCTTCATCCCACAATTACATTATTGGTCATCCTTAGTGCATACTCACTATTAAGGCAGACCAGGCAACTTCTATGGGCCCATGGTGAAAGAGAACCTGGTGCTGAACTCCTCATGTTTCTGACAAAAACTGTAACGTTTATCTGCAGTCACCATTTGGGGGAGCTTGGTACAAAGAGATTTTACTGCTTCAATTGATTTCAATGATAATTGCATAAAGTCATATGCAAGGAGATTCCTCTGGTGATGGCAGCAGGCAAACAGTTGGATGATAACATTTCTCAAATTACAAAGAAGGGAGCTATTGTAATTATGTGTGCTTGGTATACACTTAAATATCTCTAGTGCTCTTACATGAGAGAGCAGGAGTGTAATTGTCACAATGAAGAGTGGGGGAAATACCCCACCATACAATGTCAGGTATAAAGGGGACGCATCTAGGCCAGGGTGCCGGATATCAG
Organism: Bufo gargarizans; assembly: GCF_014858855.1. Lineage (NCBI taxonomy): Eukaryota > Metazoa > Chordata > Amphibia > Anura > Bufonidae > Bufo > Bufo gargarizans. Next base: position 165,363,738 of record NC_058081.1, read on the forward strand.
GGATCAGGTCACCTTCTAAAGCGTCCCTAATCCTCGCCCTAACTCCTCACCATATGAGCGGACCTGGATGGTAGGACGGCTTATACCCAGGATACGTTTGGCCCTGAGTCGCCCTGATAATCCCTTTCATAGGAGCAGGGGAGAGATGACCTGTTCTTCCAAGACACCGAAGAACAGGAGTCTCAAATGGCCTATTTGCAAGGAAAAGTAGGAGACTGTATGCAGTAACTAAATCAGCAGGTAAGTACACAGAAACACACTTACCTGCTGCAGCCACCATAACTGGAACCCGTGTATAAGTACAGGAGCCCACACACCAAACAGGACACCGTATCAACAACACCCACACACAGGTATCCAACACACCAGCTACTGCCTGACCCCATGCATACAGGCTTATGTTTTACTCCTCCGGGAAACCAGCCCCCTTCCGGAGGTACACAACACAGGAACAAGTCTAGCAAACATGTTGAACTACAAACACCAAGGGACCAGACATGTAACAAGTACAACCACTAGACAAGACAACAACCACCCATACATAAACATCACCAAACATATGCAAGGGTAGTGAAGGGAGGACAAAGGGATGACAACGGAGAGACATTGCAGGAGACATCGATGTCCCACTAGGTGGCCCCCAAGGACTGGGCTGACAGAACACCCTGGACTGGAGCAGAGCTCCAGCATCGATGACGGCTGGAGTACCACTGACTCCAGCCAGGGAGCCACAGGTAATAAAACCCAGCTAGGGAGTTAACCATTCCAGCATCAGACAGAGGAGGAACCAGGAGAAGGGGAGCAAAGAACACACATTAAGACAACCATGCGTTGCCCCTGGCAACCGACATGTACGGCAAAGGTGTCACAGCGAACAACACCGAGGCCGTGACTGTAATTGATGTACTTAAAGGAGCATCTCTGAAGCAGTTAGTTAAGGCTAGTTTCAACACTAGCGCAGTAAAAGACTTATAATCGGCACTACTGCTCACCTCAGTGGATATCCTGAGACTTGTGGTTCCACAAAGTCCATGGGTGCTCAGTGCACAATAAAAGATATTGCAATGTAGGCCGGTTTGTGTGTATCAAGTTATACCAGTGATATGTACCCGCTGTGGAGTGAATAAAAGAAAGTGAGTTCGTCCCAAGGCATGTGCTGTGCTGTTTCTTCCTAACTTGGATGTAGTTTCACACTAGCGCTTGAATTCTGGCCGGTTGTTTCGGTAAAGAATAGCCGACCAGATCTCTGCATTTCAGCATTGACTGAAGTTTGTAAGTCTTCGTCTGGCTCTATTAACTGTAAGCGGGACCAGTGGAGAACCGACCGCAACTCAACTCGGCTAATATGCCAAGAATATGCCGGAAGAAAACCTCTGCACAGAATGCTGGAATGCAGAGATATCTTGTCGGCTGTTCCCTGACTGAACAGGCGGCTAGTGTGAAACTAGTATAAATGGCTGAATCGTGCAGGGCAAGGGATTTTTCTGCAGATCTGTAAAACAGGCTAGCGCTAAAGCCTGCCCATTAGTGCTGGTGACGTCACTGGCAACACTGCTAGGTGGAAGCCTCCGCCTAGCAATGTAAAAATGTAAACAAAAAACCCTTGGCCTGTAGGATACAGTGCAGGGCAAGGTAGAGCATCAGAGCATGAAACGCTCCAAAGCTCATCTCAGAGGGGCTGCCTGGGTGAAAAAGGGGATATGTTCAGGCTCAGCTGTGAACCCGGACAACTCCTTTAAATAGAAGGGATCCAAACATCTTATTAATACTGCCAAAGCATCAAAAGGAGATGAAATAGACAAAGCTTTGGATAAAGCAAAACGCGAAGCGCGCGTAGAGGGACGTGCCAGGTAGCGACAGCTCATTAATTTATTGTGGGACATCGGGTAAGAGAGATCCAGACCTGCTCTATATGTATGTGTATGCTAGTGCACACTTCATACATTGAGCCAGTAATATGTTTGTTATCAGCACCCGCTATTCTCGCATCATACATCAAGGTTCTAGGTTTTAGTTATGGTAGATATGTTCAACCCCTGATGTATATGATGCTGAGTTTTAGTAAGCCCACAGTTTATGGTACATGTGATTTTATGGGATCTTTTTAAGCTGCCGTTGCGGGCACTTTATATATTGTTTCCACATGTTTGTACATGTGTATGTATGTTTTTTATTTCTAATAAATTCTGATATTTTGGGTATATTGTAGTACCAGCTCTCGTTGTTGAATTATCTTATTAATACTGCCAAAGCATCAAAGGGAGAAGAAATGGACAAAACTTTGGATAAAACTCTCTTCAGGTATATTAGTGACAGGAAGAAAATATTGCGAGATTACAAAATTACAAAGTCACCATACTGTTCATTATTTTCAGAAGGTGCTTTCAAATTCATGGGCATGGCATTACTATTAGCTCCAAAGGAAGAGCCCAAGGGTTTTTGGAGGCTGATGTTATGGGTGAATTGGCACATTTAAAGTCAAACAAGGGAATGAGTACTAATCATATCCACCCAAGAGTCCTTACAGAACTCTGTGTGGTTGCTGTTCATCTTACTGATTTGCTTGACCAGTCACACCAGACTGTTCCTGAACATGGGAGAATGGTCAACATTGTACCTATCCACAAGAAGGGTAGCGGAGAAGAAGTTGGAAACTACAGGTCAGTTAGTTTGACCTCGGTAGTAGTAAAAAAAAAAAGATGATAATTGACCACCTAATACCAGCAACTTGGATCCAAAACAGCATGGCTGTTCTGTGTTAGCTAAGACTTTGAAGAGAATGATCTAGGAGTCCTGATATGAGACCGCTTCAAAATGAGTGCACAGTAAGCTCAGGCAGCTGGGAAAGATAGTTGGATGCTTGGCTGTAAAGCTAGATGTATAACCAGTGGGAAGACAGAGATTGTGAGCCCATTCTATAGGGCTCCAGTGAGGCCACACTGGGTCCAGTTCTGAAGACCCTACCTACAAAAAGATATAGATAAAATGGAACAGGTGCAAAGGCAGGCAAAAATATGGTGGAGGGTCTGAAGCATAAAAGATACAGTATCAGGAGAGACTTAAAGAATGTAATCTGTACAGCCTTGAGTAAAGAAGGAAAAGGGGTGACAAAGGGGAATACAATGAAGGAGTTTAAGCATGCATGGGATAGGCATAAGGCCATCCTTCATATAAGATAGGGCCAGGGGCTATCCATAGTATTCAGTATATTGGGCAGACTAGATGGGCCAAATGGTTCTTATCTGCCGACACATTCTATGTTTCTATGTTTCTGTTATTGAAAAAGCATAAATACAGTTCAGGATGGAAGTGTTTTTGATTTTTTTAAAAGTCAACACTAGAACATGGAGACACAAAGTAAAATTTACTTGGGCGGTGATCAGAACCAATGTCAGGAAATATTTTTATGCCAAAAGAATAGCTGAGGCTTGCAACAAAATTCCATCAGATGTGGTTGGGAAATCTGCAGTAAGTACTGTAGATAATGACACTGAGATCAGTTGGCTAAAAGTATTGTTTGTTGTTAAAGGGAATTTATCATGAAGAGAAAGCTAACACAAGGCACTTACTAATGTATTGTGATTGTCCATATTGCCTCCTTTACTGGCTTGATTCATTTTTCCATCACATAATACATTGCTCGTATCCAGGGGTTATGACCACCCTGCAATCCATCAGCAGTGGCTGCCCTCGCACACTATAGGAAAAAGTGCAGGTCTATGCATACTCCAGCGTCCATTTGATGAAGTGAGAAAACCACTTTAAGTTTCACCCTGCTAACATTCGTTATGGTTGTCAACTTTAGTCAAACGTGAATGACCACCTTAAAGGAGTTGTACCACCATTAAATAAATTTTTTATATAACTCAGCATAAAAGACTTACTTTCTGTTACAAAAACACTCCAGTTGTGAAATATTCTCTTTACTTCATTATACTGCTGCTTCCTGGTCGTTAAACTGTATGGTAATGTGCACATCCACCAACTGAGGTGGCCACACATGCTCAGTTCCATCCTGCAACTGACACCAGCTATGATAGTTAAAGGGGGAGAGCTGCAGCAGAAAGGATGTGCCCCCTGAGCTGTGATAGGGAGAGAGAGCTGTAGCAGAAAGGACATGGCCCCTGAGAAATGAAACACCCCCTGAGCTTCCAGCCTGAAGACAATCTAGCAGAACAATTGGATCAATGAATGGGGAGATCTCTGGATCCATGTGCGGTACAGGGCTGGTTCTAGATTTGTTAGAAATAGATTGTCACGTGCTATATGATGTCTGATTTTTTTTACATCAATCATGGTATACCCCTTTAAGAACCTTGTTAAATTAGTTGTATATGATTAATAAAACATGGAAGCTTTTATTAAGAATCAGCGCCCTTCTCTTGAAGTGAGATGAACCGCAATACCTGTCAAATGCCATTGACATAAGTGGTCCTGTTCATAGATGAAAGCAGCCGTGTTTTCCAAATTATATATAACGCCTCAAAATAGTATTGGACAGGATAATTATTTCGCCATGCTTTCTGCAGGAGATTTTGTATTACACAAGGAAAAGGTCATTTACGAAGCATCTGCATTTTGATTTTTTTTGCTGGAACATTAATTGATTTTATTAACACGCAGGTTGTGCTGAGAATTGAGCTAACATTGTTTGGCAAAATGTTCTACATTAATTGGCTTGATTATCAATTCTTGAGTCAAGAGCCTTGCTCCTAATTCCATTTACCTTCATAAACAGATTATTTTTGTATTATTCGATGGAAATATTGAAAAAATATGAGAGGATTTATTATCTCCAGTTTGATCATTCCATAACGAGACATTAAACATGAAAATAAATCAATGCGTTACAATTAGAAAAGCATTACATAGATTAGTGGTACCCAATTCATGGCATTGTACTACGTCTAGAAGACGTGTGGCAACACTGACAAAAGCATATGGAATTGAATGCATTTCCCCCCCCTTCCATTGCAGCACAGATGTGCAAGATTCAATTACTAATGTAACAAAGGATGTGCAATAAATGTAGCCGTATGGCAAGGGTTACAGTTATAGGCCACATTCACAAGCTGGTAAGAAAGCTTTGCGCACATATAAGCCTTAAGGGTAAACTGAGTGCATTTAAAAAATGTGCAACTGACCACTGTGACCCTGACCCCGGCAACGTCCCAGCCTCCAGCAGCTGAAAACCTCTACAGAATATATCAGTTGAGGGCTACATCCCACTCAAATGTAATTCTGACTGATGACCATTGCTGTCTGAAAGACAAAGGCTGATAGAAACAAAGGGATAGACCACAAACAGACGACCGGCCAAACTGACCACTGTAATACGAAACGTTACGACATGCTATTAGAAGACCAGTGATGACTATAGAGCATAATTCAACCTAACCTTGAACTATGGTCTTACGCGGGTCATACATAGGATATCACTCACGGGAAGACATTGTATGAAGAGTACTAGTTCCCCATAATTAAAAACTGCATTCAATTTGCTCCAACATGCTGAACATAAGATAAAAAAGTCACGATCTCTGATTTATTTTTAGCTCTTTTTCTTTGCACATCTGTGGAGGGTTGTAGGTCGCATTTATTCATTTGTATTTTTTCACCAAAAGCAGATATGATCATAGGACAATGAAGAGAAAAAACTTTTCGTTTTGGAAACCTTTATTTTTCTCCTTTGCTGCTTTTTTTTTTTTTTTTGTGAAATAAAATAGCAGAAAACTGACCAAATGTCTCAACATGAAAAAAAAAAATAAGGCGAAGGCAGCATTACACACATTGGGCATATACAGCCATTCAGCCGAAATGATCAGACAATGACAACTTGTCTGGGGTCATGCCTTCCAGAGAACTGATGTAGCAAGAGAAAAGTCTCGGGGGTGGTTGTGGGAGTTTAGATTATCGGCAGAAGGTCCAGTAGGACATGGGTATTGTGGTAGACAGAAATGATGGAAAAAGATGTAGTGAGGTCCATTACCATGGAAAACTTTGAAGAGGACTTGGCTGTCACCACTCCTGACATGTCTGATTCAGTATTCCACATGAAATGACAATTCTGTGGAATCTATTGTTATTAGTCTGTGTTGCAGTATTCCTCTATTATTCCTACTGCGCAGTATGAGGCTGTAAAGAACACATCCTCAACAGGTAGCACTTTTATTCATAAGCTTCTATCAGGAATAATACACAGATGTATGCAGGGGCGGACTGACCATTCGGGCATGGACCGAGGACCCGTGGGGGTCTGCACTCACATGTAATGAAGCGCTCCTCAAACATCTATAATATGAGGCAAGGAAAGGGGGGGGGTGTTGACGCAGAGGCAATGGGGGGATGCGCGGTGCGCACTCACACACCCAGCAGTTCTTGTCAATGCCGGGCTGTTGTTTCCATAGCGAAGCAGGGAGCGCTCTCCGCTCCCTGCTTCACTTTTTTCTGAGCGCTCACCCTGCTGGCCACACATCGCACTGCTGGCTGTGGGAGGAGCGCTGAAAGCCTGGTAAATGGCCTCCAGCACAGCCAGCAGTGCGATGTGAGTGTGGGAGCGCGTCATCAGGAAAAAAGAAAAGTATGTGTTTGTTTTTGTTTGTTTTTATAAAGCTGCAGACTGGGGACAACAACTACTGTGAGGGGGCTGTGGGCATAACTAATTTGAGGGGGCACATATCTGGCATAAGTACTAGAGGGGGCATATATCTAGCATAACTACTGCGAGGGGGCACATATCTGGCATAACTACTGTGAAGGGGCACAGATCTGGCATAACTACTGTGAGGGGGCACAGATCTGGCCATAACCATATTTGGCCATAACCATTGTGAGAGGGCACATATCTGGGCATATCTACTGTGAACAGGCACATAATCTGGCATAACTTCTGTAAGGGGGCACATAATCTGACAACTACTGTAAGGGGGCACATATCTGGGCATATCTACTGTGAGGCGGCACATATCTGGCATAACTACTGTGAGGGAGGCACATCATCTGGCGTAACTACTGTGAGGAGGCACATAATCTGGCATAACTATCGTGAGGGGGCACATATTTGGGCATATCTACTGTGAGAGGCACATCATCTGGCATAACTACTTTGAGGAGGCAAATAAACTTTCATAACTACCGTTAGGGGGCACATATCTGGGCATATCTACAGTGAGGGGCACATAATCTGGGGACTGAGAGGCATAATGGGGGCTGGCTGAGAAGCATAATGGGGGCTGATGAGAGGCATAAGGGCTTATAATGGGGGCTGATGAGAGGCATGGGGCTCTCATCTGAGGTCTGATTGGGGGTAATTTACATTGGAGTCTGAGCTGAGGTCTTATTGGGGTCTTATTTACATTGGGAGTCTGATTGGGGCTGTCAGCTGAGGTCTGATTAACTTTGGGGGTCTGATTGGGGGTCTGATTGGGGGTCTGACCTGAGGTGTAATGAAAAATATATTTTTTCTTATTGTCCCCCTCTAAAACCTAGGTGAGTCTTATAGGTCTCCTGAACTGCAGAGCGGTGCCCACTTCCAGCCCTGAGCCCAGCTGCCCCCTGCCCAGAGCACTGATCCTGAGCCGCTGGAGTCTTCAGAACTGTAAGTATTTACAGTAATTAACTGTAAGCTATATTATATATATATATATTACTTGTTTTATGTAAGGGTGCTGGGTGGTTGGAGAAGGTGGGGGGATGGTAAAGAGAAATTCTGTACCAAGTGTAGGTGATGTGGGCGGTGTAATATGTGGGTGGGGCTGTGTGTGGTAGGGTGGGACACAGGGGCCCCATAATCTCCTATTTCCCGATGGCCCCATGAGTTGTCAGTCCGCCCCTGGTACGTATGAGGGCTTGTTATTTGTGAGACAAGTTGTACTTTCTAAAGCCATTTATTATTGCATACAATGCATACAATGCAGTGAGTGCAGTAAAAAAAAAAAAATAATGGAGTGGAAATGGAAACAAATGCATTTCATTCTCAGGGTCAGTACAATTACAGCATACCACATTTTTATGGTTTTACTTTTTTCTTTGCATCGCCGTATTCTGACTCCCATAACTTTTTATAGTTAGGTTTACAATGCTGTGTGGGGGCTTATTTTTTGCAGGGAGAGCTGTAGTTTTTATTGACACATTTTTTTTGCTGTGTATGATTTTTTAAAAATCAGTTTTATACTATTTTGGGGGAGGTGAAGTGACAAAAAAAATATCGGCTATTTAGATTTTTTTTCAGTTAGTGCATTCACAGTATAAGGCCTCATGCACACAGCTATTGCGTTGCCATTCCGTGCATTGGGGACTGCAACATCTGTGCGGAGGCCGGGTCGGATCGAGACCCATTCAACTTGAATGGGTCCGTGATCCCTCTGCACCGCAAGAAAAATAGAACATGTTCTAATTTTTGTGGTGCGGAGGCATGGACAGAAACACTATGGAAACAGTCCATAGTGCTTCCGTGGGGTTCTGTGCCTTCGTTACCACCGCAGCTCCGGATTGCGGACCCAGTCAAGTGAATGTTTTACATTTTTACTGCCTGGTCTTGAACCCAGGACCTTCCTTCTTGGATGCTTTAACCAGTAGCCTACAGAGCTCACTACTTTTAATTGGAGGATTTTCTCTGACTAAATACCTCAATAATATTTTCCCATGTATAATATTTGCCAATGTACTAGCTTCTACAGATACATCTCTCTCTATAACAGTACATTGTATGGTTGCTTTTTCTTTTTTTAATAGGAAAAAAGCAGAAGTAGAATTTTATAATAGAAATAAATAAATTATAATCACAAAACCACCCATTATAGAAGAACTATAAAAAAAAAATGGAAGTAGTGTTTCCATAAAATGACAGGAATTAATGCCACCTGAAAAACTGCACTGACTATGTCTGGGTTATAATACTGTATATTTGGGTGGGGAGAGGGTATTTACAGTTTCTTGGTGGATTTATTATTCTGCAGTATATTACAGTTCCACATAGTTATGACCCAGTTTTCCCAGGATCCTGAAATGCAAATCTGTCTAACTATGGCACTATGTATGAGTGAGGAGGGGGATTTATCTTGGTAGATATAGTATTCTGCAGTCTTTATTAGAGCTCCAAATGCTTGTAGCCCAGATTTCCCAGTACCCTGAAAAGCACATTTGCCTATCTATGGCATTATTTAGGATTGATATTGGTATATTTGGTAGTTTGCAGTCTATTACAGTTCCACATGGTGGTAACCTAGCTTTCTATTACTTTCTAGAACTATTTAGCAGTTGTTGGGGGGAGGGGGCTGTTTTGGTAGATTTAGTATTCTACAATTTATTCCAGTTCCACACTGTGGTAACTCAGCTTTCCCAGCACCCTGAAAGGCAAATTTTCCTATATATTGCACTATTTAGGAATTGGGGGACTTGTCTTGGTAGATTTAATATTCTATGTGGTATTAACCCAACTTTCTCATGAACTTGAAAGGCAAATCTGCCTAGCTATGGCACTATTTGGGTATAATGAGAAGGATTTATTTAGGTAGACTTAGTATTTAGCAGTCTCTATTACAGTTCCGCATAATGTGTTACCCAGCCTTTCTCGGGACCCAGAATTCCAAATCTAACTATGTCTCATGTCTAACTATGCTACAGCATGGATGATTTGTCACATGGATTGTTAATCTGTTTTCCATTTACCCTGGCCATATATGCCATACATATATGGCAGAGGTGCGGAAGGGTTAAGGGTGAGACTGACCTAGTGACCTAATAAGAACCTGATGTTCAGGTATGTATAGCGCTTTGGAATCTTATACACTTGTACAGTGCTGACATTTCAGAAGTGTATGGATTCAATCCCTGTAAAGGCAAAAGCACACATCACTGCTGCTGTGGTGCCAGGTCTGCTTTTCTGAAGCCATGCATAGCACATCCAATGTGCTATGCAAGGCTTTAACAGAGTGGGCACAGGCTGGAGCAGTGATGTGCTATGCAGAGCTCCTGCCTGTATCCGTTCACTCTACCAAAAGCTTTGTATAGCACACTGGGGGAGACCAGCGGAGTGGGTACAGGTAGGAGGTCTGCATAGAACATTGCTGCTCCTACAGTAACTGTGCCCACTCTGCTAAAACCTGGCATAGAACATCGGATGTGCTATGCCAGAATTTTGCAGAGCAAAGCTGGCCCGACAGGAGCAGTAATGTGTGCACCTGCCAGTACAGCACTAACTGTAGCCCCACAGTGGAATCCACTTACATGTCAGCGCTGTACAAGTGCATGGGTTTCCAAAGCGCTAAAGACACCTGAGCTCCAGGTACCTATTTTCTAAGTAAAACAGGGGAAAGATAAAAAGTGTATTATAAAAAGTAATTATATGCCATTTAGAATAATTTTTAATAAAATTCTTCAAAAGATCAGGTTCACTTTAAGTAATATAGTGAATACTGTAGAAATACTACCAGACAGTTCACACAGTAGAAACCAAATACGTTAGAGGCAATGGTTGCATGCAGACAGTCGCTGTAACATATAATGGGATGTATAGAGATGAAGGCAATTTCCTGTGATTTGAATAGATCTAGAATAGACATGTAGCTGATGGAAGTTTGGTTTCATTCATTCCCTATGTATCTCAAAACCAATTAAATTAAAACTCATTCTTGAAAGTACAGTACTCATCTTTACCGACTCCATCTGCCACTCATTGTCACTGAACAAACAAACAATTACGCTAAAAGAATAGGTACGGTAGAGAGAAGCATCCAAAAGACAGACACAATCACTAACTGCAAAGGTCAAGCACAGCAACTGACAGCGACTGCTTATGACAACTACAAGACGGTGTTCTCCATGATCCAAGCAAATTGGAAGATAAATTTATATTCTTTATACATTTTTATTTAACCTGAACATTGATCCTGAATTTCATGGTCGTTGAAAATGAATATTAGACCAATGCGCTATGAATATCTATCTATATAAATATACTTATGCAGATCAATATTGAACCAGATGCAGAAATCTAATGTTCTCCTTGTGTCATGAGAAACTATTCATTAGACGACGATACAAAAGAAGCACTAGAAGACAATACAAACAAGAAAATATAGATTTGTCTAATAGACGATGAGTGTATAATATGCAGTATATTCAATAGGAAGTGCGGAGAAGTCACTTACAATGTGGACATTTAAATCAATCTCTATATGTCAATCTGTCTTCTCAAGTATTAGCTCCCATATTATTTCAGTCATGACAATGGGCATTGATCAGCCACAACATTAAAACCACTTACAAGTCAAGTGAATAACATTGATTATTTCGTTACAATGGCACCTTTCAAGGGATGGGATATGTTAGCCATCAGTAGTTCAAGTTAAAGAGTTGGAGGCAGGAAACATGGTCAAGCAAGAGGATCTGAACAACTTTGATGAGGGCCAAATCATGATATCTAGAAGACTTGCCATGCTGATAGGCCAAACATGGCTCAGTTACAACAGTTTCATCAGGAGGAAGGGGCCCAATTTCTGACCAACTATTGTGAGAAGCTTGTGGAAGGATACTCAAAACATTTGACCCAAGTCATACAGTTTAATGGCAGTGGTACCAAATATTCATGAAATGTATGTAAACCTTTGACTTTGCAGAAAGTAATAAAGATGCCTTAAAACATTCTCTCTCTCTCTCATTAATCTGGCATTTGGCAGAATAATTGACCAAAAATAGGAAAGGTTTATTCTGATTTCATGTCAGATATTGAGAAAAACATGCATATGTGTCTTTTTATATAGTGTATGTAAATTTCTGGTTTCAATTGTATGTGCAAAATTACTTGACTTCAGAGACATAGACTTTAGTGTGATTTTTACCGGACTGCAGAAAACTGGTACAACAGGAAACCGATCGAGACAATTATTGGGAACAAACATTTCTGTGGATGCCAGTTCTCGGTAACTGTCCCGTTTAAAGATGCCGCCGATTGATCAATGAACAGACTGATCGCATTTTTCATGTGGCAGCAATAATCTGTAGTTATGATTGTTCATCCCTATATATTACCGATCATGGCTGCATAAAAAAATGGACGGGCAATGATCAGGAATGAACGTTCCTAATTCGAGATCAGAGCCCACTCTGTTGGCCCTAAAGTCAGTAACAGTATGAGAAATGCTGTATAATAATTTGACTTTATGGTGGTAGATGACTTGCAGAGAATTTTTGACTTATGATACACTACTTTAACAACGGACAGAACTTGGACACAGGGGAATGGTAGCACCCAGTTATTGGTATTCTTAGGGAGCCTTCACACTGTGTTTTGAATTCTTCCAGAGGATTTTCCAACCTACACTTCAGCATATACCACCAACAGATGCAATTCTATATGCAAAACATAGCAGTCACCCATAGTTTCCCACCAGGGGCGGATTGGCCATAGACTTTGAAGGGAAATTTTCCCTGAAGGCCTCTTTTTTGCCGCTGGTCAGATACATAATCAGCTTTCAGCAGTAATTAAAGCTATGAGAATCAGGTACTCGTGTACTCGGACAGTGACCTCACATGCCCTCCTGAATTCAGAGCATCTGCACAATGATAGGTTTGGAGGTGCTCCCAGTATGCAGTGATTTGGACATACCTAAAGTAGTCCAAGGAAGGCAACTAGTTAACTGATGAAAGGGTCATGGGTGCCCAAATATCATTGATGCACATAGGGTGTGAGAGCGGGAAAAACAAGTCCGATCCATGGATACCTCACATAGCAACTTACACAACACGAAATGAAACAGCCATGTAATGTATTTTATGAAACTTTTAAATCATGACAGTACCTGATTCAATCTCCCATACATATACGGAACCATCTTCACAACCAACAACTAGGACTTCTTCCACTGGATGCCATTTTAGAGATTTTACTGGAAATAGATGTTTTCTAGCATGGAAAAAGCAGGCTTTTTCCTGGAGGTTCAGTATTGCCACTGAATTATCACTACACACACAGTAGATGCTCTGGAACAATTTCACCTGTCAACAGAAAAGAGAAGATAAATGACAGGCTATGGCTGTAAAGTGTAAGTAGCTCAGCAATCATCTACAGGACTTCAATTTAGGAGTAGGGAGAGTAGTAGGGTAGTTCATTTCATTACTTATTACTTTAGATAACGTAGTGTCTAGTTGGGTTGTCCTTTGAAAAAAAATGTATGGTGCCTGGTAAAAGGCTCATCACTTTACCCCCCCCCCCCCCCAATTGGGAACTGATTGATTGCTAGAATGGAGGTCCTGAACCTCCTGTTCTTCCTCATTGCTTGTCTGCAGTTAGGAGGAACACAGGTTTTAGGACTTCCATTCTAGTGAATGACTCAGGCCTTTTAATAAATGTATTATCCTCCATAAAATCAAATCTACACCAGCTTTTTTATGTCAGTTTTAAGGTTTAGGGGCCACAATAAATTCCCCTCTGTGTCTGTGTTGATTGATCATGGACCATTATCCAATTTGGACAGGTAATAATACTTCTCTGGGTATAGCTAACCACTTATACAGTAAATGATATCATTCATAATAGAAAGACACCAAATAGTAATTGACTAAATCAGCATTCTAATTTAAAGGGGTTGTCTCACTCCAGTAAGTGGCATTTATCATGTAGAGAAAGTTAATACTAATATATTGTTATTGTCAATATTTCTTCCTTTGCTGTCTGGATCCATCACATTATACACTGCTCGTTTCCATGGTTACAGACCACCCTACAATCCATCAGTGGTTGTCGTGCTTGCACAATACAGAAAAAAGCACTAGCCTATGTGCGCTCCCATGATCCCGGCCACCAGAGAGGCTGACACTTTTTCGTATAGAGTGCAAGCGCGACCATCGCTGATGGATTGCAGGGTGGTCTGTAACCATGGAAACGAGCAGTGTTTAATGTGATGGCAAAACGAATCCAGCCAGCAAAGGAAGCAATATGGACAACCACAATACATTAGTAAGAGGCATGATAAATGCGATTTACTGAAGTGAGACAACCCCTTTAAGGACAAGTATCAAGATCCTAGAAATCCAAGAGGACATATCACATTTCCTGCAGACAGGACTTTTGTTTCTGTCCAAAATAACGGTACCACGAGGGATTGCTCCATTTTTCTTGTCTATTCAACCCTATTAGGACGGATTGAAACAGAATTATTTTTAAAGTGTTCTGTTATAACTATTCTATTATCTTTCGTTTTAATCGCATTAGAAAGGAATGTTATAACGGACACGACAATGTGAATTCCCCCTAACCTGTAATATTATTACACTCCAGAAATACATCCAGGCCCCCCTTGAACTCTTTTAATGAGTTCATTATCACATGCAGAGTGCTCCATAGTCTCACTGCTTTTACAGTAAATAACGCTCCTATGTTGAGGTAGAATGCTAATATACAGTCAGGTCCATAAATATTGGGACATCGACATAATTCTAACATTTTTGGCTCTATACACCACCACAATGGATTTGAAATGAGACAAACAAGATGTGCTTTAAGTGCAGACTGTCAGCTTTAATTTGAGGGTATTTACATCCAAATCAGGTGAACGGTGTAGGAAATACAACAGTTTGCATATGTGCCTCCCACTTGTTAAGGGACCAAAAGTAATGGGACAATTGTCTTCTCTGCTGTTCCGTGGCCAGCTGTGTGTTATTCCCTCATTATCCCAATTACAATGAGCAGATAAAAGGTCCAGAGTTAATTTCAAGTGTGCTAATTGCATTTGGAATCTGTTGCTGTCAACTCTCAAGATGAGATCCAAAGAGCTGTCACTATCAGTGAAGCAAGCCATCATTAGGCTGAAAAAACACAACAAACCCATCAGAGAGATAGCAAAAACATTAAGCATGGCCAAAACAACTGTTTGGAACATTCTTAAAAAGAAGGAACACCAAAAGACCCGGAAGACCACAGAAAACAACTGTGGTGGATGACCAGAGAATTATTTCCCTGGTGAAGAAAACACCCTTGACAACAGTTGGCCAGATCACAAACATTCTCCAAGAGGTAGGTGTATGTGTGTCAAAGTCAACAATCAAGGGAAGACTTCACCAGAGTGAATACAGAGGGTTCACCACAAGATGTAAACCATTGGTGAGCCTCAAAAACAGGAAGGCCAGATTAGAGTTTGCCAAACCACATCTAAAAAAAAAATTCACAGTTCTGGAACAACATCCCATGGACAGATGAGACCAAGATCAACTTGTACCAGAGTGATGGGAAGAGAAGAGTATGGAGAAGGAAAGGAACTGTTCATGATCTTAAGCATACCACCTCATCAGTGAAGCATGGTGGTGGTAGGGTCATGGCGTGGGCATGTATGGCTGCCAATGGAACTGGTTCTCTTGTATTTATTGATGATGTGACTGCTGACAAAAGCAGCAGGATGAATTCTGAAGTTTTTCGGGCAAAATGACCTGCTCATATTCAGCCAAATGCTTCAGAACTCATTGGACAGTGCTTCACAGTGCAGATGGACAATGACCCAAAGCATACTGCAAAAGCAACCAAAGAGTTTTTTTAAGGGAAAGAAGTGGAATGTTATGCAATGGCCGAGTCAGTCACCTTACCTGAATCCGATTGAGCATGCATTTCACTTGCTGAAGACAAAACTGAAGGGAAAATGCCTCAAGAACAAGCAGGAACTGAAGACCGTTGCAGTAGAGGCCTGGCAGAGCACCACCAGGGATGAAACCCAGCGTCTGGTGATGTCTATGCTTTCCAGACATCAGGCTGTAATTGACTGCAAAGGATTTGCAACCAAGTATTAAAAAGTGAAAGTTTGATTTATGATTATTATACTGTCCCATTACTTTTGGTCCCTTAACAAGTGGGAGGCACATATGCAAACTGTTGTAACTCCTACACCGTTCACCTGATTTGGATGTAAAATACCCTCAAATTAAAGCTGACAGTCTGCAGTTAAAGCACATCTTGCTCGTTTCATTTCAAATCCATTGTGGTGGTGTATAGAGCCAAGAATGTTAGAATTGTGTTGATGTCCCAATATTTATGGACCTGACTGTATCTGTGTTTCTAGATTAAAGTCATTATCAATTGTTTAAAATGTTTTCCTGTGCACACAGTTCCCCAATACTTACTGTACTTTAAATGTGGAAATACAGCAGACACAATGAACATTTATGTACATAAGCAGAAATGTCATATCACCTGATATTATATACTGCGTACGTGTGTATATGATAGCACCATTATGTAGTTACTTGCTTTGGATGGCAAAGAGCAGTGCAGTTCCCTGAGACATAAAAGTGCATATTGTAGATTTTTCCCACTGCAGGATGAAGACTTTTGTGCTGCCTGCTGACTGTCTGTCAAAGTTCTATGTATTTTATTCAAAAGGTCAGGCACTTTTTTAAATGTCAAGTTTAGCTGACCTAAAGCTGTCTTTTTAAATTATTTTTAACTGTACCAAAACAAAAGTGCATCAATCAATAATTAAAACAGAATATCACTTTACTGAAGTTGACAGGGGTCTGAACTATAGAAACAAATGTAACAGAGCTTAATCTCTCATTTAACTCTTTGGGGCTTTTCTGTGTATTGCAATAACTCAATTAAAGGGAAATACCTGCAAAAATTAAAATAAATAACTCGTTTACTATTAAAGATAGGGCAATCCTCGTTATGGACTTATCTCTGGTCTATGTACAAAGTTTTTCGGCTGTTTGTAAATGAGTCCTGGCAGCTTCCTAACTATAGGACCAATTACCAGAGGTGACCACTACAGATGAGTGAAATTTCATATTTTTTGGTATTCTTTTTTCAGCCCATAGACTTCTATTATGACGGAATGAATAACGGAATGCCTCTAAAGGCATTCCGTTATGCATTCCGTCATAGAATTGGTTATGGTCCGTGGTAACGGAATCCATAACGTAATTCACCTTTTACCAGTAAACGAAGTGTGAATAAATTTCATGAGCGGAAATTCGCTCATCTCTAGTGACCACACTGGATTTCCGCCCTTGCTCTTGTTCAGATCAGAGCAGCCTTTTAAACTTAAGAAGAATTGGTGACACATTTTGCTGGTGCATTAGTAGCATCAGGATAACCCTACTGCAAGGGTGGGAACTTAAAGGGGTTGTGTGAGTTATGGAAAATGTGGGCAAAAGAAGGGACCGAGATAAAGCAACAAAAAATTACTCACCCAATGGACCTTCACTGCATCCAGCAGCTCCTCTGCCTCCCACCAGTCTTTGTGTAATAGCAGCACATCTCCTTTTTTACTATCTGCTTTTATTTTCTAATAGCAGATTTATTTATTCTATTTCCTGAACATGATTATGGGGGCGGCCATCTTGCCTGAGCTGTTCTTAACAGCATTTAGAAAGCATTAAGAAAATTGCTTTATAGCAGCCCCATGGTCCATAGACACAATGGTCAGGAGGGGACCTCAGTGACTTCTATGGGAGAGTCTTCTAGACATGCTCTGTGATCTGTGCAGAGGTCATTGTACACGGGAAGAATAGATAAGATTTGACAATCACCTGTTGTAAATGGTGGATCCTGTCTTATCTATGCACAGAGATGATATCCTTGCAGGCAGGATTAGAATGACAGAAAAGCAGGTAACTAATGATCTGTATGTACCAAGGAGTGGCGCCTATTATTAGGCTTAGTGACCAGTAAGAAAACTGCAGGATATTATGTGTTTTGTTTAAATATAGATGTTGACATGGAAAATGTAAAACATCAAATTCTTTTAAAATATGTTAAATGTAAAAACACAATTTAAACAAAAGGTAATTTGCTGATTACACATTCCCTTTAACTGGCTGCAGCAGTGATGTTAGCTGGTCCTGCTGAAATCAGCAGATTTTGACATTTTTCTAATGTGTGTGACATCTTGACACTTTATCTCCTTACTTTGTAATCGTTAGGTGGGACTAGCAACTTCAAGATTGCACCAGACTGCATTACGAACTTGTGAAATATTTCCCCTGTGAAAACGTCTCTCCAAATTATAGATGAATTCTGATCCCCAGAAATGAGCCAGCTTGGATCATACTTCTCCGACCGTCCATGTGGGTAAAGTAAGCTTGTCAAACTGCTGTCATGGCCTCCAAATATCTTATGTGGTAAAGAACCTATAAGCGGCAAAACAAAATGAGACACAGATGTTTCTGAAAATATTCTGAATGAGTCAATATAAAGACCTGAGGGCAGGAAATAAGGAGGTTTCTTCAAGAGCCCACGGAACAAAAGCAGCTTGTGATGAATGTTGAGATTGATTTAGATGATGTACACTGGTAAACAATGCAAGGTACGGTGTGCTGGTGTTTAGCAGGGTACAACATAATGCTCAGCAGTCATGGGTCATGTTGGCAAATATACAGTACTAGACATTATGCCCGTTACAATAACGGGAGCTAGAATTGTCCGGCAAGCAGAGCAATTATCACACCGAGTTCCATGGGCAGCGTGGGCGGCGCGTGGGATGGCGTTGAGTGGCCATCGCTCAGGGTGAGGGCGGTGCGGACGGCATGTGAGGGGCGGCGTTGATCGTCCGGAGTGACTGCTCTGCGCGCCAGCCAATTCTAGTGCCCGTTATTGTAGCGGGCATAGTGTAGGGACAAACAGCTGGCATAAATATCCATGTGCCCTGAGGTGCGCCGTGTTTTCATTGGTCACCGACATGCTGATGTGGGCGGCCGGCGCAATTGTTGGCGGTACCTGCTGCGTGTGGGGCGGCTTTGATATTACCGCGCTGTTGCTGTGGGTGGTTCAGGAGGCCTGAGGTGTGCCATGTTTGTATTGGCTGCTGATGTGAGAGGTCCGGACAGCTGTGTGGTGCGCTGCATATCTACTGGCCGGCGCGCAGCGCATGCGCATTCAACATCGGCACACACGTACGGACACATCGCAGGCACAGAGGGATTTTAATATATTAGATATAGCATGCTAGTAGTGTATTAGTGATTGTATCTAGAAAGCTGCTGTCATGTAAGTCACTGTGAACTATGGCTCAAAGCTGGCATATATAAGTGACAAAATCAATAAAATCAGAAAGCTATGTACTGTATTTTAGTCTGATATGTCTTTTCAGACTCAGGTCCTTGCTAGAAATACTACTGATACTACAAGAGCTGAAGATGGGAAATCTGCTGTGCAGGGCCGGCGCCACCACCCGGCAAACCCGGGCAAGTGCCGGGGCCCCCTGCTCCTGGGGGGGCCCACTGTGCCTGCTCACTCCTGCAGCTGTATCCTGTCTGTTTTGAATTCTAGGGCAGCTTACCCCAGCAATGCAGACAATTTTCGCCATGTGCACTGCTGGGGTAAGCGGCCCCAGAACTCAGAACAGGGTAGATGGAGTTTCGGTAGATGATCGATCCTATGACATCACTGGTCACATGCTCCTTCATAGTCACATGACAAACCCTGACGGCAGCAGCAGCTTGTGGAAGGAGGAGGGGCTGTGTGTGTCTGCAAGATGCAGAGTGAGGTAGGATGTGCTGCTGGAGAACCAGAACTTCATGAGGGGAAGCATATGGAGCTCATATATGAGGGGGCAGGTGGAGCACTCAGGGGCAGTGGCGTTCAAGTGGAGTGGAATCTGGTGCAATTAAGGGGGTTTATCATACAGATCCAGGTGTATTATGAGGGCCATGTGTGTGTCTGTCTGTCTCTGTGTGTGTGTGTCAGTCTGTCTGCCTGTCCCTGTGTGTGTGTGTGTGTGTGTATCTGTCTGTCTGTGTGTGTGTGTCAGTCTGTCAGTCTGTGTGTGTGTGTCAGTCTGTTTGTCCGTGTGTGTGTGTCAGTCTGTCTGTCCCTGTGTGTGTGTGTCAGTCTGTCCCTGTGTGTGTCAGTCTGTCTGTCCCTGTGTGTGTGTGTGTCAGTCTGTCCCTCTGTGTGTCAGTCTGTCTGTCCCTGTGTGTGTGTGTCAGTCTGTCTGTCCCTGTGTGTGTGTGTCAGTCTGTCTGTCCCTGTATGTGTGTGTCAGTCTGTCTGTCCCTGTGTGTGCCAGTCTGTCTGTCCCTGTGTGTGTGTGTCAGTCTGTCCCTGTGTGTGTGTCAGTCTGTCTGTCCCTGTGTGTGTGTGTGTCAGTCTGTCCCTGTGTGTGTCAGTCTGTCTCTGTGTGTGTCAGTCTGTCTGTCCCTGTATGTGTGTGTCAGTCTGTCTGTCCCTGTGTGTCAGTCTGTCTGTCCCCGTGTGTGTGTGTCTGTCCCCATGTGTGTGTGTGTGTCTGTCCCCATGTATGTGTCTGTCCCTGTGTGTGTGTGTGTCTGTTCCCGTGTGTGTGTCTGTCCCTGTGTGTGTCTGTCCCCGTGTGTGTGTGTCTGTCCCCATGTGTGTGTGTGTGTCTGTCCCCGTGTATGTGTCACCATCACCATGCCCATAGTGTTCCCTTTGTCTTGACGCAGCTGCATCAGGACATTCTGTGCGGGGCAAGATGAAGATGGAAGAGGATTCAGCACCGCCAGCATGGAGTCCGTGGTAGAGGCACAGGGAGGCACACTAAGGACGCAGGTAACACTACCACATGATCTCCCTGTATGTGTGTGTCAGTCTGTCTGTCCCTGTGTGTGCCAGTCTGTCTGTCCCTGTGTGTGTGTGTCAGTCTGTCCCTGTGTGTGTGTCAGTCTGTCTGTCCCTGTGTGTGTGTGTGTCAGTCTGTCCCTGTGTGTGTCAGTCTGTCTCTGTGTGTGTCAGTCTGTCTGTCCCTGTATGTGTGTGTCAGTCTGTCTGTCCCTGTGTGTCAGTCTGTCTGTCCCCGTGTGTGTGTGTCTGTCCCCATGTGTGTGTGTGTGTCTGTCCCCATGTATGTGTCTGTCCCTGTGTGTGTGTGTCTGTTCCCGTGTGTGTGTCTGTCCCTGTGTGTGTCTGTCCCCGTGTGTGTGTGTCTGTCCCCATGTGTGTGTGTGTGTCTGTCCCCGTGTATGTGTCACCATCACCATGCCCATAGTGTTCCCTTTGTCTTGACGCAGCTGCATCAGGACATTCTGTGCGGGGCAAGATGAAGATGGAAGAGGATTCAGCACCGCCAGCATGGAGTCCGTGGTAGAGGCACAGGGAGGCACACTAAGGACGCAGGTAACACTACCACATGATCTACACTAGTGTTATCTGTGGTTTGAAATAGGACTGCAGGTAACACTACTACTTTTTCTGTACTCAGATAGCCATGACTGTGTTATATATGCTGTTACATAGGACTGCAGGTGATATCTACTGTATTATCTGTACTCAGAGAGTTATCACTTTGTAAGGGGGCCCACTGAGACTTTATCGCCCAAGGGCCCACATGATCCTGGAGCCGGCCCTGCTGCTGTGACTATCTGATGCTTCAAATAAATTGAAAACATCTCTAGTCATGAATCAGGGACCTTTAAGAGGTATTGCAGTAATTAAAAGTCAGCAATATCAGAGAGGTGGGGTTCTAACACCTGTCACCCAAGCCGATCAGCTGCTCGAAGGGGCTGTGCCACTAAGACAAAATAATATGCCAAGCACAATACTGTGCATTGTATAGTGGTTGTGCTTGGTATTGCAGGGAACATTCAAGGGAATAGGACTGAGCTTTACAAAGGCAATGTGACCAATGGACATGATGTCACTGGTCAAGGAAGAGGACACAGAGCTCAGCCGAGTGTCTGCCTCTTCAGACATGTAATTGGGCATGTGAGGAATTGGACCCCCACCGAACAGATATTAATGACCTCTTGAAGATAGACCATCAATGTTTAAATCCTGAACTACTACAAGGTGGCCCACGAAAAAGTAGCCCACTGTCATGGAACCATGAACCAGACGTACAACAAGAGATGAGTGGAAATAAGAAGGCTTTATTGAAAATAAAGCTGTAAGGCAAAAGTCCAAACGGATGGCTAAACCGAAGCAGGGTCTTGCGAAACCAGAGATCAGGAACCAGAAGGGTAGTCAGATGAAGCCAGGATCAGGAACCAACAGGGTAGTCAGACGAAGCCAGGATCAGGAATCAGCAGGGTAGTCAGACGGAGCCAGGATCAGGAACCAGAAGCAGCAGCAGTCTTAGAAGCATGTGAGCACAGGAGGACCAAGCAGGGAACTGAAGCCACAGACCTCCTATATATATGAGCTAGGCATCCAGCTCCTCCCAGTGGGAAGGAGGAGCCGCAGGGTGGGAGGCTACCAGAAACCCAGAAACCAAGATGGCCGCCAGCACATGTCAAACGAAGGAGAACAGCAAGGAGGTAAGACCATGACAGTACCTCCCCCTCAAGGGCCCCTCCTCCGCGGAGTAAGGAACGGTTTCTGAGGGAAGCGTGCGTGGAAGGCTCGGAGCAAGGCAGGAGCATGGACATCTGCGGAGGGAACCCAGGAACGCTCCTCTGGACCATAACCACGCCAATGGACCAAAAACTGCACCCGGCCGCGGACCAGGCGTGAGTCCAGGATATTGCTCACCTCATACTCCTCACGATTGCCCACTTGGACCGGACGAGGCCGAGGAATCGAGGAAGTGAAACGATTACACACCAGTGGCTTCAAGAGGGAGACATGAAACACGTTGGAGATCCGCATGCCAGGAGGAAGCGCAAGGGCATAGGCTACCGGGTTTACCCTGCGAAGCACTCGGAAGGGCCCAACAAAGCGAGGCGCCAGCTTGGGAGTGGGCACTCGAAGGTTGAGGTTGCGGGTGGACAACCATACGCGGTCTCCGACCTGGTAGGAAGGAGCGGGCGCTCGTCTGCGATCAGCCTGGAGTCTCTGGCGCTGCGCAGAGACCTCAAGGGACCTCTGGATCTGTACCCAAGAAGCACGTAGGACGGAAAGGTGATCCTCCACAGCCGGAATATCCTGGGGAGAGAATACCTCCGGTAACACGGCAGGTTGGAACCCATAATTGGCCATGAAGGGAGACGTCCCAGAGGAAGAGTTCACCGCCGTGTTCCTGGCAAACTCAGCCCAAGGCAGGAGGTCAACCCAATTGTCTTGGTGATCGGAGACATAGCAACGAAGGAATTGCTCCAAGGCCTGATTGGATCGTTCTGCGGCCCCATTGGACTGAGGGTGGTAGGCCGATGAGAAAGAGAGATGAATCCCCAACTGGGAGCAAAAGGCGCGCCAGAACCTGGGAGCAAAAGGCACGCCAGAACCTCCGACACAATCTCCTTGGGCAAACCGTGCAACCGGAAGACCTCCCTGGCAAAAATCTAGGCCAACTCTTGTGCAGAGGGTAACTTCTTGAGAGGTACACAGTGGCACATTTTGGAAAACCGATCCACTATCATGAGAATGACCGTATGGCCTCGGGATGCAGGGAGGTCCACAATGAAATCCATCCCCAGGTGTGACCATGGACGCTCCCCGGTGGCTATGGGTTGCAAAAGGCCCAACGGAAGGTGCCGAGGGGACTTACTCTGGGCACAAACGGAGCATGCCGCTACATATGCGGCGATGTCGGAACGTAGAGAAGGCCACCAGAACAGACGTGAAACAGCCCAGGACAGCTGATTCTTTCCAGGATGCCCCGCGGCCTTGGAGTTATGGTAGGTTCGCAACAACCGAGTGCGCAACTCCTCAGGCACAAAACACCTGCCGTTGGGTCTCCCAGAGGGAGCACCAGATTGAGCCGCCAAAATCTGCTCACCCAGGGGAGAGGTCAGGCTGGTGCGAATGGCGGCCAGGATCTGATTCGGAGGTATGACCGAAGTCGAAATCGACTCCTCCCCGGACAGCTCGGAGTACTGCCGTGATAAGGCATCCGCTCTGATGTTCTTGGAACCGGGTAGGTAGGAGACCACGTAATTAAAACGTGACAAAAACAGAGCCCATCTGGCCTGACGTGGTGTCAATCTCTTGGCCTCAGAGAGGTAGGTCAGATTCTTGTGGTCCGTCAGGATGAGAACCGGAACCACCGAGCCCTCGAGCAAGTGCCTCCATTCTTTAAGGGCCTGCACGATGGCCAATAACTCCCTGTCACCAATCTGATAGTTGCACTCCGCGGAAGACAGTTTCCGGGAGTAAAACCCACAAGAAAGCAGAGGACCCTCTGGTGTTCTACGCTGAGACAGGAGGGCGCCTACTCCCGTCTCAGACGCGTCCACCTCGAGGACAAACGGCAACCCAGGGTTGGGATGCGACAGAATCGGAGCCGACACAAAGGCGGACTTTAGAGCCTCAAAAGCTCGGATGGCCTTGGGCGGCCAGACCTGGGGATTACTGCCCTTCCTGGTCAGATCCGTGAGAGGCTTGGCTAGCATGGAAAAGTCCCTGATGAACTTCCGATAATAATTGGCGAAACCCAAAAAGCGCTGCAGGGCACGAAGACCACTGGGCTGGGGCCACTGTAAGACAGCCGAAACCTTCTCAGGATCCATGGAGAACCCCTCAGCGGAAATGATGTAACCTAAGAAGGTTACCTGGGATCGGTGAAATTCGCATTTCTCAAGCTTACCGAACAGCTTGTTCTCTCGTAACCGTTGCAACACTCGTCTGACATCCAGAATGTGGGCCTCCATGGATTCAGAATATACCAAGATGTCATTCAAATAGACCACCACACACTGCTGCAACAGGTCACGGAAAACATGGTTGATGAATTCCTGGAAGACTGCGGGCGCATTGCACAACCCAAAGGGCATAACCAAGGATTCATAATGACCGTTCCTGGTGTTAAACGCGGTCTTCCACTCATCGCCCGCCTTGATCCTTACCAGGTTATATGCCGCCCTCAGGTCGAGTTTGGTAAAGACCGTGGCCCCTTTGAGGCGATCGAACAGCTCGGAAATCAAGGGTATCGGGTAAGCGTTCTTGATCGTGATGCGATTGAGACCCCTGTAATCGATGCAAGGCCTCAACTCACCGCCCTTCTTTTTCACAAAGAAAAATCCAGCCCCTGCCGGGGACGAGGATTTGCGAATGTGTCCGCGTGAAAGCGCCTCCCTCACGTACTCCTCCATGGCCTCATTCTCTGCTACCGACAGTGGATAGACTTTGCCACGAGGAGGAACGGCACCAGATTGTAACTCTATGGCACAATCGTATGGGCGGTGCGGAGGTAGGGCAACCGCACGCACCTTATCGAATACATCCCGGTACTCCTCGTATTCAGGAGGCAACAGAGAGTCCGAGGAAGTACACAGCAACTTGACAGGCCCATGGATGCAACTAGCCCCACACTGCGGTGACCACGAGAGGATCTCGGCCGATTTCCAATCGAAAGTCGGATTATGTTTCTGGAGCCAGGGGTACCCCAAGACCACCGAGTAGTGTGGAGACGAAATAACCTGGAAACAGACCGACTCTCTGTGAACGGCACCAATGGCCATCCCCACTGGAAGGGTCTCATGAGTCACGTGTGGCGGCAGAAGGGGTCTGCCGTCTATCGCCTCAAGAGCCAGTGGGGAACCTCGAGGCTGCAGAGGAATGGAATTGGCGGCAGCGAACACACTATCAATGAACAAACCACCAGCACCAGAGTCCACCAACGCCTGGGTCATCACCGAGCCCCCGACCCAGGAGAGGACAACAGTAATCAGTGGTTTGTCAACACGGGAAACCGGGGACGAGGAGACTCCACCCAAGATCTGCCCCCGACAGGATCTCAGGTGCGAGCGTTTCCCGGACGGTTCGGGCATGCCAACCGAAAATGCCCACCGAGACCACAGTACATGCATCGGCCCTCGCGTCTCCGGAGTACCCTCTCCCCCTCGGACAGGCGAGCAAACCCCAGCTGCATGGGTTCACCCCCAGACAAGTCATCCCCAGGAGGCGTGGGAGGAGAGGGAGGCACGGGTGGGACAGCAAACGTAGGCGCCAATCTGTTAGAAGGCCTCCGCAGGCTCTCCTGAAAGGAAGGTCTCTCCCTGAGTCTGGTGTCAATCAAAATCAGGAAAGAAATAAGAGACTCGAGCTCCACAGGTAGGTCCTTAGCTGCAACCTCATCCTTCAAGGCATCCGAGAGACCATGAGAGAAAGCAGCGACCAGAGCCTCATTATTCCAGCCCACCTCTGCTGCCAGGGTACGAAACTCAATGGCGTATTCAGCTACGGATCGTGAACCCTGTCTGATGGACATAAGGAGCTTCGCAGCAGAGGCAGCACGAGCCGGCACATCGAATACCTTCCGAAGAGAAGCAACAAAACCGGAAAACTCGGCAACCACCGGATTGTTGTTCTCCCATAAAGGGCTGGCCCAGGCCAAGGCCTTGTCCGAGAGCAGCGAGATCAAGAAGCCCACCTTTGATCTCTCAGTAGGAAAGGCATGTGGCAGCAACTCGAAGTAAATGCCCACCTGGTTAAGGAAACCTCGGCACTGAGTTGGCTCTCCCCCAAAGCGCTGTGGAAGGGGGGCAGAACCGGTCATACCCCGAAACACCGCAGGCGCAGCAACAGGTGTCGGGGTAGACTCTGGCGCAACAACCGGAGCGGCAGTAGGAGCGGGCCCAGGAGCGACAACCGACCCATCGGCAACGGAAGCTAAATGAGCCGTGCGTTCAAGCAGGGTTTGCAACGCCACAGCGAACCGACCCAACAGGTGATCCTGCTGATCAAGTCTGGCAACCAGCGTAGGTAGCGAGGATGGCCCTGTACCGTCAGAATTCATGGCTTGGTCCTAATGTCATGGAACCATGAACCAGACGTACAACAAGAGATGAGTGGAAATAAGAAGGCTTTATTGAAAATAAAGCTGTAAGGCAAAAGTCCAAACGGATGGCTAAACCGAAGCAGGGTCTTGCGAAACCAGAGATCAGGAACCAGAAGGGTAGTCAGATGAAGCCAGGATCAGGAACCAACAGGGTAGTCAGACGAAGCCAGGATCAGGAATCAGCAGGGTAGTCAGACGAAGCCAGGATCAGGAACCAGAAGCAGCAGCAGTCTTAGAAGCATGTGAGCACAGGAGGACCAAGCAGGGAACTGAAGCCACAGACCTCCTATATATATGAGCTAGGCATCCAGCTCCTCCCAGTGGGAAGGAGGAGCCGCAGGGTGGGAGGCTACCAGAAACCCAGAAACCAAGATGGCCGCCAGCACATGTCAAACGAAGGAGAACAGCAAGGAGGTAAGACCATGACACCCACCTACAGCAATAGTATGACAAGATGAACAAGCAAGTGGATTGCTTTTTTTAATCATACACAAGTCACAGAAGATGCTGAAAGTGTTCCCTGTTCACGTCTATGCATCTTTGGGCAGGTTGGATTATGTTGGCCGATGTTGCTTGTAGCTCTTCAGCAGTGATGCTGCGGATAGGGTTTGTGATGTTTTCCTTGATTTCATCCAGGGGATGTGGATTGTTAGTGAACACTTTCTGTTTTAGATTTCCCCACAGATAAAAATTGCATGTGGACAAATCTGGGGAACGTCGTGGCCATAACAGTTGACAACAGTTCACTCCTCCATAAACAGTTCATGAACCTGTGCCAGTGAGTTCTGTGATGTGCAGCATGTTCCCCATCTTGTTGGAAAAGCAGGCCATTTTTTCTTCTGGTGTTAGTTGGTTGTAAAACTTTTCAAAGATCTCCAGGTAAATTGCGGTATTCATAGTTCATTGAAGAAAATTGGGCCCACTATTTGTGTTCCTGACACTGTGCACCAAATGCCAATTTTCAGATTTTTGGGGCGTCAAATGGGAATTTTCAGTGGACCAGTACCTTATAAATAAAACCAAACATCTTCCATCATGAAGTACAGCGATGGGTCCAAATGTCTGTCAGCAATCATAGTCAGCAACCGAGTACCGCAATTTATACGTTTAGCTTTGTCAGTGTAACGGCCCGAGTCTGGTTCAGAGTCTTTTATTGCGACTACTTTGGGTAATTGCAAGGCCAATAACGTAGTTAGGAGGAAGCCAGTGGTCGATGCACAGGATGAGCGTCAG
Organism: Bufo gargarizans; assembly: GCF_014858855.1. Lineage (NCBI taxonomy): Eukaryota > Metazoa > Chordata > Amphibia > Anura > Bufonidae > Bufo > Bufo gargarizans. Next base: position 165,391,568 of record NC_058081.1, read on the forward strand.
TATCAGAGGAGTAGGCAAATACCATAGTCAAGAAGAAGCCAGTGGTCAATGCACAGGATGAGCGTCAGGATTAACAGCAGCGCAGGCACACTTGATTACAGGCTGAGAGCACAATTATCTCACAAAGCAGGAAGTGCAAGGCTGGGTTTAAATAAGTTGTCCAATCAGGGAACAAGGTGGAGCAAACCAGGGAGGTGGGAAAAGAACAAGAGGCAAAGGGAACTAGGCTTCAGTTCAGCACAGGAGCTGTCCAGAAAGCTGAGCAGTTGAGTTGGAAGAGCTGCCCCCTGGAACATGGGAGTCCCTGGGTTCAAGTCCTGATAGTCAGACATCTTTCAGTTCCTGAAGTTATTGTATGGCTTTAGGTTCAGAGATTTCAGCAATTACTAATATGTTGTGATACACCAACTTGCACAACTTTAGTGGTCCTGATCAATGTTTGCAACAGAGCCAGTCTGATGCTCTTTTCGAATCATTACCTTAATCGATCTGCTTCGCACATAGCCTTCCACAACCACTAATCGCACCTCCAGGGAGAACACCATCTTTCTGACACCTTATGCCACTTTTATCAAACTGAATAGTAAATCTGTCCTAGTTGCCCATAGCAACCAATCAGAGCTCAGCTTTCAGTTCCTACAGGGCTCTGATAAAATTATAGTTGAGCTCTGATTGGTTGTTATTAGAGATGAGCAAATTTATTGAAAATTCAATTCGGCTGCTTCGCCGAACTTTACAAAAAAATTTGCTTTGTGGCGAATTACTTCATCACGAAGCAAATTCTTTTGTAAGTAGGGGGGGCAATGACAGGGAGCTGCGATAGCACCGACCCCGTCATTGTGCCCCTCAGATGCTGCGTTCATACATGATCGCTGCACCTGAGTGCAAAATTAGGAATAAAAAAAACATTCATTCAAACTTACCACCTCCATTTGCTTGTGACGGGTCGGCCGCCGCCATCTTGCTTGAAGATCTCGGCCGAAATCCCGTGCGGGGCGAGATTATGTCATCACGCCGGCTGGCGTGGTGATGTAATCTCGTGCCACACAAGATTTCGGCCGAGATCTTTAAGCAAGATGGTGGCGGCCGGCCCATCGCAAGCAAATGGAGGTGGTAAGTTAGAATTTGCTGTTTTTTATGCTATTTCAGGTTAAATTGATTTGCTGACACGAAGCACGAGGAAATTTGGCTTCTAGGCGATTCAAATTTATCCTGAAATTCGAATCGAATTCCACTTCGTGGGATTCGATTAGCTCATCTCTAGTTGTCATGAACAACAAAGACAGATTTACTATTAGGCAGTTTGATTTGAAGATACTGGAGGCGGGCAACTTTTTTCGTGGGCCAGTGGTCAAGCTGACTATCTGGAACGAACATTAGTATGAATGTAAAGGTTCCACAGATCAGGTGGCATCATGATTTATGTGGACACCTAAGCCATTATTTCTGGGCAAAAGATAGTGCTGTGTGAACATTTGCCCAGAAACATTGCTGCTGTATGAGTACATGCTATGGCAGCAGCGATTGCTCGCTCTCATACTGTGGAGATGATTGCTGCATGTAAATGCAGCTCTTCCCTCCACTGATGAGCAGGCAATTATCGGGAAGGAAGTGTTCATTCCTCATAACTGCCTGCTCAGTCAGCATGTGTAAATGTGCCTTTAGTGTCAAGAGCAAAGAATTGGATGAAGCTTTACAGTTCTCCACAACTTTGTTCCATTGAAGTGAATGGGATTGGCCATGAACAATCACTACTAAAGTACACAGTGCTGTGTATGGAGCTATGTTGTATTTGGCACTGTGTAAACAATTACAGGGGCGCAGCACTCCGACGAGCACCACAACCCCTTGAAACTGCTGATTGGCACAGATAGGCCATGAATTTTTATCTGAACAATACTTTAATATTAGATTGCATCACACTTTGTGTATTAGATAATAGGGGATCAGTTAAAGGGACACAACAGAAAGAGGTATTTTTATGAAAAGTTATAAAATTCCCATTATACTTTCTGCTTCAACTCTTTTTCCACTTTCAAGACTCTGCTTACAGTCATTCATTGTTAGCTTCCAGTAACAAAACACTTGTGCACACAAGTCACAGTCCGGGCAACTGTACTGTAACTGTAGCCAGTTCTGCACTTGCAGGCCAATGAATGACAATGAATGACAGCAAGCAGAGATCTTGAAAACCAGAAGGAACTGATATAATAAGAGTGAAAAAAATATGTTGGAACATTTTATAAACGTGAGTTCATAATTACTGGTGATAATGCATTTTAAAACATCTCTCATGGCTCCCTGTGGTAATCATATGTGCATATGATTTCTTCTATGGGGATTACTTTAAAATCTCATCATCATGCCCTCATCATAGTACCTCTTAATAGTGGGTGATCTTGGAGAAGTCTGGCTCTGGCAGCATGCAATGCAAATGTTATGACAATGCTGCCATCTTCACAGCCACACACCAGCTTGTCCAGGCTGGGAATATAGAGGGATGCAGTGACCATGGCAAAGGCAGGACCTTCATTGGGGTTACATAGATGATCTATGATTCCTTCAGACATCGACTTATATCTATCAAACATTTCTTGAAGGGTCACATTAACTTTCAGCGGTATCTCTAAAAAACAAAGCATATCAATGGTATGGTTAAATGAAAGTGTACCAACATAAAATCCCTTCTATCCAGAACATAATAATGAATTGTAGTCCTTATCTATGAATTTTCTTATCTACAGAATAGATGGCAGGTCAATATTTGCCAAGCTCAGTCACTTTCTCAAACAGAACTATCAATGAAATATGTTATTGCTTACAAGAATTGTCGACATATCTCAGAGTGAAGAAGTCTATTGTTACCAAGCTACCCATACTCATCTAAAGTGTTCTGCCAACCCCACCACCAGTGTAGATAAACCTGTGATAACATCTGACTGCCACCATTACCACTGACAAATGACTACATCATCGAAATTTCTGTAAAAACAAGGACTGAGCAGACATTTTTTCAAGAACCCTCAGTAGACCATAAATCTAAGGCCCTTTACACAGGCCAACTTGTTCATTCCCGATAATTGCCTACTCATTTACACGTTCATCTCAATAAATCATCGAAAAGTTAATTTATTTCAGTAAGGGTACTTACTTAATATTGTGAAAAAATTCAATAGTGTAGACTCATGGTGTGATATTTAATTCAGCTAATCGACACAAAACACCTGCAAAGGTTCCCAAAGCGTTTAAATGCATTTTTCAATAATATTTTAATTTATTGAGATGCATCTGTACTTGCTGTAGTCATCTTCTCTCTATAGGGGCAACGGGTCGTTACTACATCCCCATATAGAATAATGGTTTCTGGGCAGCAGATCCATTTTTACACATTATGGTTCGCTGCCCAGATATGATGCTTTAGGTGTCCATGTCAAATATGCTTTCAGCCGATGAATGAGTACTTGCTTATATGTCAGGTGATCGGTGGCACACTGACACAGAGCAATTATTAGGAAAAGGTGGTTTAGGGTCCTTTTACATGGTCAGGTACTCTCTACAGCAGGCATGCTCAAACTGCGGCCCTCCAGCTGTTGCACAACTACAACTCCCTACATGCCTTGATAGCTGCAGGCTGTCCAAGCAGGCTGGGAGTTGTAGTTTTGCAACAGCAGGAGGGCCACAGGTTAGGCATCCCCGCCAGTGGCGTAGGGATCGCCATAGCAACCATAGCAGTGGCTATGGAGCCCTACGCCACTGGGGGCCCGTCTGGACCGCATTCATTATTTTTTTTTATTAACACAGTCACAGTGCACAGTAAAAACACACAGGCAGCCAGGCCCGACCGCCCGCCCAGTGTAGTGGGCGGGGCGTGGGCGGTCCGTGGCTCGGGCCTGGCTGGGGGGAAGGCAAGGAGGAGTAGTCAGGTCAGGACTGGAGGCTGAAGCAGGCGGGCCTGGGGCGCATTGCCGCACGAGCAGAAGAAGAGGTAGGTAACTAGAGGGAGGAGGAGGCGGACTCAGGCGGTGAAGGGGGCAGGGGCGGGCCGTGGAGGGGGCGGGGCTGGGCCAGGCCGTGGAGGGGGGGTTACCTGTTGTGGAGGGACTAGGGAGGGAGAAGGAGTGCTGCTGCACTGGCGCCAGTCAGATTAGCGCTATCTCTATCTGAGTCGCTCTGTCACTGACCTGACATCAGTGACATTGCTCCGCCTCTCCCCTCCTTAGTTCTTATGATGGACAGTGACCAGCAACAGGATGGCCCGATGTGGGCTGAGCTATAATAGCCCCACCCCCTTTTCTAACCGCGATTCCTGCTGCCTGAAGTTGAACCTTCCCTGCCCAGCATGCTTAACACCAGTTGGATTGCCACAACTGCACCAGTGATGTGAGTGGCAGGGGAACTGGGGTTATATTCAGCTTTCCCATACTGTGCACATGTGACCTGCAGTACAGTAGGAGAGCTGGGTGAATTATATCATGAAATGTCATCCAGCTTCCCGGCTATCCTGCATGGCACAAGTGCAGAGGCATTAGAGTATGGGGGAGAGGCACAGCAGGAAAGCTGGGTGTCTATATATGTGTATTTTATATGTGTGCGTCCATGGATGTGGTGACTGTGTGTATAAGTGCGCCCCTGTATGTGAAGAGTATGTGTATGAGTGCGTCCATGTATGTGGAGAGCGTGTGTATGAGTGTGTCTATGTATGTGGAGAGTGTTTCTATCACTGCGTTCATGTATGTGGAGAGTGCGTCCATGTATGTGGAGAGTGTGTGTATGACTGCGTCCATGTGTGTGGAGAGTGCGTGTATGACTGCGTCCATGTATGTGGAGAGTGCGTCTATGTATGTGGAGAGTGTTTCTATCACTGCGTTCATGTATGTGGAGAGTGCGTCCATGTATGTGGAGAGTGTGTGTATGACTGTGTCCATGTATGTGGAGAGTGTGTGTATGACTGCGTCCATGTATGTGGAGAGTGCGTGTATGACTGCGTCCATGTATGTGGAGAGTGTGTCTATCACTGTATCCATGTATGTGGAGAGTGTGTGTATGACTGCGTCCATGTATGTGGAGAGTGTGTGTATGACTGCGTCCATGTATGTGGAGAGTGTGTCTATCACTGCGTCCATGTATGTGGAGAGTGTGTGTATGACTGCGTCCATGTATGTGGAGAGTGCGTGTATGACTGCGTCCATGTATGTGGAGAGTGCGTCTATGTATGTGGAGAGTGTGTGTATGACTGCGTTCATGTATGTGGAGAGTGTGTGTATGACTGCGTCCATGTATGTGGAGAGTGTGTGTATGACTGCGTCCATGTATGTGGAGAGTGTGTCTATCACTGCGTCCATGTATGTGGAGAGTGTGTGTATGACTGCGTCCATGTATGTGGAGAGTGCGTGTATGACTGCGTCCATGTATGTGGAGAGTGCGTCTATGTATGTGGAGAGTGTGTGTATGACTGCGTTCATGTATGTGGAGAGTGCGTCCATGTATGTGGAGAGTGTGTGTATGACTGCGTCCATGTATGTGGAGAGTGTGTGTATGACTGTGTCCATGTATGTGGAGAGTGCGTCTATGTATGTGGAGAGTGTTTCTATCACTGCGTTCATGTATGTGGAGAGTCCATGTATGTGGAGAGTGTGTGTATGACTGTGTCCATGTATGTGGAGACTGCATCCATGTATGTGGAGAGTGTGTCTATCACTGCGTCCATGTATGTGGAGAGTGTGTGTATGACTGCGTCCATGTATGTGGAGAGTGTGTCTATCACTGCGTCCATGTATGTGGAGAGTGTGTCTATCACTGCGTCCATGTATATGGAGAGTGTGCGTGTATGACTGCGTCCAAGTATGTGGAGAGTGCGTCCATGTACGTGGAGAGTGCATGTATGACTGCCTCCATGTACGTGGAGAGTGCATGTATGACTGCCTCCATGTATGTGGAGAGTGCATGTATGACTGCCTCCATGTACGTGGAGAGTGCATGTATGACTGCCTCCATGTACGTGGAGAGTGCATGTATGACTGCCTCCATGTACGTGGAGAGTGCGTGTATGACTGCCTCCATGTATGTGGAGAGTGCATGTATGACTGCCTCCATGTACGTGGAGAGTGCATGTATGACTGCCTCCATGTACGTGGAGAGTGCATGTATGACTGCCTCCATGTACGTGGAGAGTGCATGTATGACTGCCTCCATGTACGTGGAGAGTGCATGTATGACTGCCTCCATGTACGTGGAGAGTGCGTGTATGACTGCCTCCATGTACGTGGAGAGTGCGTGTATGACTGCCTCCATTTTTAAAGGGGTTGAGTTAAATATAAACTCCGTCAGCAACTGTAAATGTTAAAAAACAAAGTCGTGCTAAAAATGACAGTAAATACAGTAAATAAAAAGTCACAAAACAGCCATATAGGAGGGGTTTACACAGGAGGAGGCGGTTTGTGAAAAAGTGTGTGTGTGTGGGGGTCCCCGTACAAAAATTTGCTGTGGGGCCCAGTCAGTTCTAGTTACGCCTCTGATCCCCGCTCTACAGTAAGAAGCGCAATCGTTGTTACCAGATTGTTGATTGTCGCTCATTACCTGCGTTTATATACAGCAGTAATAATTAGTAGTTATGAGTAGGGATGAGCGAACTCGAACTGTATAGTTCGGGTTCGTACCGAATTTTGGGGTGTCCGTGACACGGACCCGAACCCGGACATTTTCGTAAAAGTCCGGGTTCGGGTTCGGTGTTCGTCGCTTTCTTGGCGCTTTTGTGACGCTTTCTTGGCGCTTTTTGAAAGGCTGCAAAGCAGCCAATCAACAAGCGTCATACTACTTGCCCCAAGAGGCCATCACAGCCATGCCTACTATTGGCATGGCTGTGATTGGCCAGAGCACCATGTGACCCAGCCTCTATTTAAGCTGGAGTCACATAGCGCCGCCCGTCACTCTGCTCTGATTAGCGTAGGGAGAGGTTGCGGCTGCGACAGTAGGGCGAGATTAGGCAGATTAACTCCTCCAAAGGACTTGATTAACTGATCGATCTGCAGCTGTGGATCATTGAGCTGCTGATCCTCAATTGCTCACTGTTTTTAGGCTGCACAGACCGTTTGTCAGTCTCATTTTTCTGGGGTGATCGGCGGCCATTTTGTGTCTTGTGGTGCGCCAGCACAAGCTGCGACCAAGTGCATTTAACCCTCAATGGTGTGGTTGTTTTTTGGCTAAAGCCTACATCAGGGTGAAGCTGTCACACCAAGTGCATTTAACCAGCAATAGTCTGTTCATTTTTTGGCCATATACAAAATCAGGGGCAAGCTGCGCCTGTCACCAAGTGCATTTAACCCTCAATGGTGTGGTTGTTTTTTGGCTAAAGCCTACATCAGGGTGAAGCTGTCACACCAAGTGCATTTAACCAGCAATAGTCTGTTCATTTTTTGGCCATATACAAAATCAGGGGCAAGCTGCGCCTGTCACCAAGTGCATTTAACCCTCAATGGTGTGGTTGTTATTTGGCTAAAGCCTACATCAGGGTGAAGCTGTCACACCAAGTGCATTTAACCAGCAATAGTCTGTTCATTTTTTGGCCATATACAAAATCAGGGGCAAGCTGCGCCTGTCACCAAGTGCATTTAACCCTCAATGGTGTGGTTGTTATTTGGCTAAAGCCTACATCAGGGTGAAGCTGTCACACCAAGTGCATTTAACCAGCAATAGTCTGTTCATTTTTTGGCCATATCCCAGTCTAATTCTGTCACTAAATCCATACCGGTCACCCAGCGCCTAAATACTAGGCCTCAAATTTATATCCAGCTAAATCTGTCCCTAGTGCTGTAGCTGGGCGAGTTATTTAGTGTCCGTTCAAGCACATTTCTTGTTCTGGGTTGAAATACAATTCTCAATTTAGCAATTTCATAATTTAGTGGTTCCTGCTATATCAGAGCTCTTTGAAATCTATCCCAAAAAGGGTATATAATATTGAAGGTGCACATAGGGTCATTCAGAGTAACTTCACACACACCCGCTACTGTGTATTTCCAAGTCTAATTCTGTCACTAAATCCATACCGGTGACCCAGCGCCTAAATACTAGGCCTCAAATTTAATTCCCTCTAAATCTCTCGTTACCCACCGCTGTACTGTTGTTGCTGGGCAAGATATTTAGTGTCCGTCAAAGCACATTTTTTGTTCTGGGTTGAAGTACAATTCCCAATTTAGCAATTTCATAATTTAGTGGTTTCTGCTATATCAGAGCTATTTGAAATCTATCCCAAAAAGGGTATATAATATTGAAGGTGCACATAGGGTCATTCAGAATAACTTCACACACACCCGCTACTGTGTATTTCCAAGTCTAATTCTGTCACTAAACCCATACCTGTCACCCAGCGCCTAAATACTAGGCCTCAAATTTAAATCCCTCTAAATCTCTCGTTACCGTTGTCCTGTTGTAGCTGGGAAAGTTATTTAGTGCCCGTCAAAGCACATTTTTTGTTCTGGGTTGAAGTACAATTCCCAATTTAGCAATTTCATAATTTAGTGGTTCCTGCTATATCAGAGCTATTTGAAATCTATCCCAAAAAGGGTATATAATATTGAAGGTGCACATAGGGTCATTCAGAATAACTTCACACACACCCGCTACTGTGTATTTCCAAGTCTAATTCTGTCACTAAATCCATACCGGTGACCCAGCGCCTAAATACTAGGCCTCAAATTTAATTCCCTCTAAATCTCTCGTTACCCACCGCTGTACTGTTGTTGCTGGGCAAGATATTTAGTGTCCGTCAAAGCACATTTTTTGTTCTGGGTTGAAGTACAATTCCCAATTTAGCAATTTCATAATTTAGTGGTTTCTGCTATATCAGAGCTATTTGAAATCTATCCCTAAAAGGGTATATAATATTGAAGGTGCACATAGGGTCATTCAGAATAACTTCACACACACCCGCTACTGTGTATTTCCAAGTCTAATTCTGTCACTAAATCCATACCGGTGACCCAGCGCCTAAATACTAGGCCTCAAATTTAATTCCCTCTAAATCTCTCGTTACCCACCGGTGTACTGTTGTTGCTGGGCAAGATATTTAGTGTCCGTCAAAGCACATTTTTTGTTCTGGGTTGAAGTACAATTCCCAATTTAGCAATTTCATAATTTAGTGGTTTCTGCTATATCAGAGCTATTTGAAATCTATCCCTAAAAGGGTATATAATATTGAAGGTGCACATAGGGTCATTCAGAATAACTTCACACACACGCTTCTGTGCATTTCCAAGTCTAATTCTGTCACTAAATCCATACCGGTGACCCAGCGCCTAAATACTAGGCCTCAAATTTAAATCCCTCTAAATCTCTCGTTACCCACCACTGTACTGTTGTTGCTGGGCAAGATATTTAGTGTCCGTCAAAGCACATTTTTTGTTCTGGGTTGAAGTACAATTCCCAATTTAGCAATTTCATAATTTAGTGGTTTCTGCTATATCAGAGCTATTTGAAATCTATCCCTAAAAGGGTATATAATATTGAAGGTGCACATAGGGTCATTCAGAATAACTTCACACACACGCTTCTGTGCATTTCCAAGTCTAATTCTGTCACTAAATCCATACCGGTGACCCAGCGCCTAAATACTAGGCCTCAAATTTAAATCCCTCTAAATCTCTCGTTACCCACCACTGTACTGTTGTTGCTGGGCAAGATATTTAGTGTCCGTCAAAGCACATTTTTTGTTCTGGGTTGAAGTACAATTCCCAATTTAGCAATTTCATAATTTAGTGGTTTCTGCTATATCAGAGCTATTTGAAATCTATCCCTAAAAGGGTATATAATATTGAAGGTGCACATAGGGTCATTCAGAATAACTTCACACACACGCTTCTGTGCATTTCCAAGTCTAATTCTGTCACTAAATCCATACCGGTGACCCAGCGCCTAAATACTAGGCCTCAAATTTAAATCCCTCTAAATCTCTCGTTACCCACCGCTGTACTGTTGTTGCTGGGCAAGATATTTAGTGTCCGTCAAAGCACATTTTTTGTTCTGGGTTGAAGTACAATTCCCAATTTAGCAATTTCATAATTTAGTGGTTTCTGCTATATCAGAGCTATTTGAAATCTATCCCTAAAAGGGTATATAATATTGAAGGTGCACATAGGGTCATTCAGAATAACTTCACACACACGCTTCTGTGCATTTCCAAGTCTAATTCTGTCACTAAATCCATACCGGTGACCCAGCGCCTAAATACTAGGCCTCAAATTTAATTCCCTCTAAATCTCTCGTTACCCACCGCTGTACTGTTGTTGCTGGGCAAGATATTTAGTGTCCGTCAAAGCACATTTTTTGTTCTGGGTTGAAGTACAATTCCCAATTTAGCAATTTCATAATTTAGTGGTTTCTGCTATATCAGAGCTATTTGAAATCTATCCCTAAAAGGGTATATAATATTGAAGGTGCACATAGGGTCATTCAGAATAACTTCACACACACGCTTCTGTGCATTTCCAAGTCTAATTCTGTCACTAAATCCATACCGGTGACCCAGCGCCTAAATACTAGGCCTCAAATTTAAATCCCTCTAAATCTCTCGTTACCCACCGCTGTACTGTTGTTGCTGGGCAAGATATTTAGTGTCCGTCAAAGCACATTTTTTGTTCTGGGTTGAAGTACAATTCCCAATTTAGCAATTTCATAATTTAGTGGTTTCTGCTATATCAGAGCTATTTGAAATCTATCCCTAAAAGGGTATATAATATTGAAGGTGCACATAGGGTCATTCAGAATAACTTCACACACACGCTTCTGTGCATTTCCAAGTCTAATTCTGTCACTAAATCCATACCGGTCACCCAGCGCCTAAATACTAGGCCTCAAATTTATATCCCGCTGATTTTGAATACAATACATTGGGCCAAATAATATATTTGTTGTTGTGGTGAACCATAACAATGAGAAAAACATCTAGTAAGGGACGCGGACGTGGACATGGTCGTGGTGGTGTTAGTGGACCCTCTGGTGCTGGGAGAGGACGTGGCCGTTCTGCCACATCCACACGTCCTAGTGTACCAACTACCTCAGGTCCCAGTAGCCGCCAGAATTTACAGCGATATATGGTGGGGCCCAATGCCGTTCTAAGGATGGTAAGGCCTGAGCAGGTACAGGCATTAGTCAATTGGGTGGCCGACAGTGGATCCAGCACGTTCACATTATCTCCCACCCAGTCTTCTGCAGAAAGCGCACAGATGGCGCCTGAAAACCAACCCCATCAGTCTGTCACATCACCCCCATGCATACCAGGGAAACTGTCTCAGCCTCAAGTTATGCAGCAGTCTCTTATGCTGTTTGAAGACTCCGCTGGCAGGGTTTCCCAAGGGCATCCACCTAGCCCTTCCCCAGCGGTGAAAGACATAGAATGCACTGACGCACAACCACTTATGTTTCCTGATGATGAGGACATGGGAATACCACCTCAGCATGTCTCTGATGATGACGAAACACAGGTGCCAACTGCTGCGTCTTTCTGCAGTGTGCAGACTGAACAGGAGGTCAGGGATCAAGACTGGGTGGAAGACGATGCAGGGGACGATGAGGTCCTAGACCCCACATGGAATGAAGGTCGTGCCACTGACTTTCACAGTTCGGAGGAAGAGGCAGTGGTGAGACCGAGCCAACAGCGTAGCAAAAGAGGGAGCAGTGGGCAAAAGCAGAACACCCGCCGCCAAGAGACTCCGCCTGCTACTGACCGCCGCCATCTGGGACCGAGCACCCCAAAGGCAGCTTCAAGGAGTTCCCTGGCATGGCACTTCTTCAAACAATGTGCTGACGACAAGACCCGAGTGGTTTGCACGCTGTGCCATCAGAGCCTGAAGCGAGGCATTAACGTTCTGAACCTGAGCACAACCTGCATGACCAGGCACCTGCATGCAAAGCATGAACTGCAGTGGAGTAAACACCTTAAAACCAAGGAAGTCACTCAGGCTCCCCCTGCTACCTCTTCTGCTGCTGCCGCCTCGGCCTATTCTGCTGCTGCCGCCTCGGCCTCTTCCTCCGCCTCTGGAGGAACGTTGGCACCTGCCGCCCAGCAAACAGGGGATGTACCACCAACACCACCACCACCACCTCCGTCACCAAGCGTCTCAACCATGTCACACGCCAGCGTTCAGCTCTCCATCTCACAAACATTTGATAGAAAGCGTAAATTCCCACCTAGCCACCCTCGATCCCTGGCCCTGAATGCCAGCATTTCTAAACTACTGGCCTATGAAATGCTGTCATTTAGGCTGGTGGACACAGACAGCTTCAAACAGCTCATGTCGCTTGCTGTCCCACAGTATGTTGTTCCCAGCCGGCACTACTTCTCCAAGAGAGCCGTGCCTTCCCTGCACAACCAAGTATCCGATAAAATCAAGTGTGCACTGCGCAACGCCATCTGTAGCAAGGTCCACCTAACCACAGATACGTGGACCAGTAAGCACGGCCAGGGACGCTATATCTCCCTAACTGCACACTGGGTAAATGTAGTGGCAGCTGGGCCCCAGGCGGAGAGCTGTTTGGCGCACGTCCTGCCGCCGCCAAGGATCGCAGGGCAACATTCTTTGCCTCCTGTTGCCACCTCCTCCTTCTCGGCTTCCTCCTCCTCTTCTTCCACCTGCTCATCCAGTCAGCCACACACCTTCACCACCAACTTCAGCACAGCCCGGGGTAAACGTCAGCAGGCCATTCTGAAACTCATATGTTTGGGGGACAGGCCCCACACCGCACAGGAGTTGTGGCGGGGTATTGAACAACAGACCGACGAGTGGTTGCTGCCGGTGAGCCTCAAGCCCGGCCTGGTGGTGTGTGATAATGGGCGAAATCTCGTTGCAGCTCTGGGACTAGCCAATTTGACGCACATCCCTTGCTTGGCGCATGTGCTGAATTTGGTGGTGCAGAAGTTCATTCACAACTACCCCGACATGTCAGAGCTGCTGCATAAAGTGCGGGCCGTCTGTTCGCGCTTCCGGCGTTCACATCCTGCCGCTGCTCGCCTGTCTGCGCTACAGCGTAACTTCGGCCTTCCCGCTCACCGCCTCATATGCGACGTGCCCACCAGGTGGAACTCCACCTTGCACATGCTGGACAGACTGTGCGAGCAGCAGCAGGCCATAGTGGAGTTTCAGCTGCAGCACGCACGGGTCAGTCGCACTACAGAACAGCACCACTTCACCACCAATGACTGGGCCTCCATGCGAGACCTGTGTGCCCTGTTGCGCTGTTTCGAGTACTCCACCAACATGGCCAGTGGCGATGACACCGTTATCAGCGTTACAATACCACTTCTATGTCTCCTTGAGAAAACACTTAGGGCGATGATGGAACAGGAGGTGGCCCAGGAGGAGGAGGAGGAGGATGAGGAAGAGGGGTCATTTTTAGCACTTTCAGGCCAGTCTCTTCGAAGTGACTCAGAGGGAGGTTTTTTGCAACAGCAGAGGCCAGGTACAAATGTGGCCAGCCAGGGCCCACTACTGGAGGACGAGGAGGACGAGGATGAGGAGGAGGTGGAGGAGGATGAGGATGAAGCATGGTCACAGCGGGGTGGCACCCAACGCAGCTCGGGTCCATCACTGGTGCGTGGCTGGGGGGAAAGGCAGGACGATGACGATACGCCTCCCACAGAGGACAGCTTGTCCTTACCCCTGGGCAGCCTGGCACACATGAGCGACTACATGCTGCAGTGCCTGCGCAACGACAGCAGAGTTGCCCACATTTTAACCTGTGCGGACTACTGGGTTGCCACCCTGCTGGATCCACGCTACAAAGACAATGTGCCCACCTTACTTCCTGCACTGGAGCGTGATAGGAAGATGCGCGAGTACAAGCGCACGTTGGTAGACGCGCTACTGAGAGCATTCCCAAATGTCACAGGGGAACAAGTGGAAGCCCAAGGCCAAGGCAGAGGAGGAGCAAGAGGTCGCCAAGGCAGCTGTGTCACGGCCAGCTCCTCTGAGGGCAGGGTTAGCATGGCAGAGATGTGGAAAACTTTTGTCAACACGCCACAGCTAACTGCACCACCACCTGATACGCAACGTGTTAGCAGGAGGCAACATTTCACTAACATGGTGGAACAGTACGTGTGCACACCCCTCCACGTACTGACTGATGGTTCGGCCCCATTCAACTTCTGGGTCTCTAAATTGTCCACGTGGCCAGAGCTAGCCTTTTATGCCTTGGAGGTGCTGGCCTGCCCGGCAGCCAGCGTTTTGTCTGAACGTGTATTCAGCACGGCAGGGGGCGTCATTACAGACAAACGCAGCCGCCTGTCTACAGCCAATGTGGACAAGCTGACGTTCATAAAAATGAACCAGGCATGGATCCCACAGGACCTGTCCGTCCCTTGTCCAGATTAGACATTAACTACCTCCCCATAACCATATATTATTGGACTCCAGGGCACTTCCTCATTCAATCCTATTTTTATTTTCATTTTACCATTATATTGCGATGCTACCCAAAGTTGAATGAACCTCTCCTCTGCCTGTGTGCTAGGCCTAAATATATGCCAATGGACTGTTGCAGTGGTGGCTGACATGAAGCCTGATTCTCTGCTATGACATGCAGACTAATTCTCTGCTGACATGAAGCCAGATTGTCTGTTACGGGACCTCTCTCCTCTGCCTGGGTGCTGGGCCTAAATTTATGACCATGGACTGTTGCAGTGGTGGCTGACGTGAAGCCTGATTCTCTGCTATGACATGCAGACTGATTCTCTGCTGACATGAAGCCAGATCGTCTGTTACGGGACCTCTCTGCTCTGCCTGTGTGCTAGGCCTAAATATATGCCAATGGACTGTTGCAGTGGTGGGTGACGTGAAGCCTCATTCTCTGCTATGACATGCAGACTGATTCTCTGCTGACATGAAGCCAGATTGTCTGTTACGGGACCTCTCTGCTCTGCCTGTGTGCTAGGCCTAAATATATGCCAATGGACTGTTGCAGTGGTGGGTGACGTGAAGCCTCATTCTCTGCTATGACATGCAGACTGATTCTCTGCTGTCATGAAGCCAGATTGTCTGTTACGGGACCTCTCTGCTCTGCCTGTGTGCTAGGCCTAAATATATGCCAATGGACTGTTGCAGTGGTGGGTGACGTGAAGCCTCATTCTCTGCTATGACATGCAGACTGATTCTCTGCTGTCATGAAGCCAGATTGTCTGTTACGGGACCTCTCTGCTCTGCCTGTGTGCTAGGCCTAAATATATGCCAATGGACTGTTGCAGTGGTGGGTGACGTGAAGCCTCATTCTCTGCTATGACATGCAGACTGATTCTCTGCTGACATGAAGCCAGATTGTCTGTTACGGGACCTCTCTGCTCTGCCTGTGTGCTAGGCCTAAATATATGCCAATGGACTGTTGCAGTGGTGGGTGACGTGAAGCCTCATTCTCTGCTATGACATGCAGACTGATTCTCTGCTGTCATGAAGCCAGATTGTCTGTTACGGGACCTCTCTGCTCTGCCTGTGTGCTAGGCCTAAATATATGCCAATGGACTGTTGCAGTGGTGGGTGACGTGAAGCCTCATTCTCTGCTATGACATGCAGACTGATTCTCTGCTGACATGAAGCCAGATTGTCTGTTACGGGACCTCTCTGCTCTGCCTGTGTGCTAGGCCTAAATATATGCCAATGGACTGTTGCAGTGGTGGGTGACGTGAAGCCTCATTCTCTGCTATGACATGCAGACTGATTCTCTGCTGTCATGAAGCCAGATTGTCTGTTACGGGACCTCTCTGCTCTGCCTGTGTGCTAGGCCTAAATATATGCCAATGGACTGTTGCAGTGGTGGGTGACGTGAAGCCTCATTCTCTGCTATGACATGCAGACTGATTCTCTGCTGACATGAAGCCAGATTGTCTGTTACGGGACCTCTCTGCTCTGCCTGTGTGCTAGGCCTAAATATATGCCAATGGACTGTTGCAGTGGTGGGTGACGTGAAGCCTCATTCTCTGCTATGACATGCAGACTGATTCTCTGCTGACATGAAGCCAGATCCTCTGTTACGGGAGCTCTCTCCTCTGCCTGGGTGCTGGGCCTAAATTTATGACAATTGACTGTTGCAGTGGTGGGTGACGTGAAGCCTGATTCTCTGCTATGATATGAAGACTGATTCTCTGCTGACATGAAGCCAGATTGTCTGTTACGGGACCTTTCTCCTCTGCCTGGGTTCTGGGCCTAAATTTATGAAAATTGACTCTTACAGTGGTGGGTGACGTGAAGCCTGATTCTAGGCTATGATATGAAGACTGATTCTCTGCTGACATGAAGCCAGATTGTCTGTTACGGGACCTTTCTCCTCTGCCTGGGTTCTGGGCCTAAATTTATGAAAATTGACTCTTACAGTGGTGGGTGACGTGAAGCCTGATTCTCTGCTATGATATGAAGACTGATTCTCTGCTGACATGAAGCCAGATTCTCTGTTACGGGACCTCTCTCCTCTGCCTGGGTGCTGGGCCTAAATTTATGACAATGGACTGTTGCAGTGGTGGCTGACGTGAAGCCTGATTCTCTGCTATGACATGCAGACTGATTCTCTGCTGTCATGAAGCCAGATTGTCTGTTACGGGACCTCTCTGCTCTGCCTGTGTGCTAGGCCTAAATATATGCCAATGGACTGTTGCAGTGGTGGCTGACGTGAAGCCTCATTCTCTGCTATGACATGCAGACTAATTCTCTGCTGACATGAAGCCAGATTGTCTGTTACGGGACCTCTCTCCTCTGCCTGGGTGCTGGGCCTAAATTTATGACAATGGACTGTTGCAGTGGTGGCTGACGTGAAGCCTGATTCTCTGCTATGACATGCAGACTAATTCTCTGCTGACATGAAGCCAGATTGTCTGTTACGGGACCTCTCTCCTCTGCCTGGGTGCTGGGCCTAAATATATGCCAATGGACTGTTGCAGTGGTGGCTGACGTGAAGCCTCATTCTCTGCTATGACATGCAGACTAATTCTCTGCTGTCATGAAGCCAGATTGTCTGTTACGGGACCTCTCTGCTCTGCCTGTGTGCTAGGCCTAAATATATGCCAATGGACTGTTGCAGTGGTGGGTGACGTGAAGCCTGATTCTCTGCTATGACATGCAGACTGATTCTCTGCTGACATGAAGCCAGATTGTCTGTTACGGGACCTCTCTGCTCTGCCTGTGTGCTAGGCCTAAATATATGCCAATGGACTGTTGCAGTGGTGGGTGACGTGAAGCCTCATTCTCTGCTATGACATGCAGACTGATTCTCTGCTGACATGAAGCCAGATTCTCTGTTACGGGACCTCTCTCCTCTGCCTGTGTGTGTGCTGGGCCTAAATATATGCCAATGGACTGTTGCAGTGGTGGCTGACGTGAAGCCTCATTCTCTGCTATGACATGCAGACTAATTCTCTGCTGACATGAAGACAGATTTTCTGTTACGGGACCTCCCTCCTCTGCCTGGGTGCTGGGCCTAAATATATGCCAATGGACTGTTGCAGTGGTGGCTGACGTGAAGCCTCATTCTCTGCTATGACATGCAGACTGATTCTCTGCTGACATGAAGCCAGATTCTCTGTTACGGGACCTCTCTCCTCTGCCTGTGTGTGTGCTGGGCCTAAATATATGCCAATGGACTGTTGCAGTGGTGGCTGACGTGAAGCCTCATTCTCTGCTATGACATGCAGACTGATTCTCTGCTGACATGAAGCCAGATTCTCTGTTACGGGACCTCTCTCCTCTGCCTGTGTGTGTGCTGGGCCTAAATATATGCCAATGGACTGTTGCAGTGGTGGGTGACGTGAAGCCTCATTCTCTGCTATGACATGCAGACTAATTCTCTGCTGACATGAAGCCAGATTCTCTGTTACGGGACCTCTCTCCTCTGCCTGTGTGTGTGCTGGGCCTAAATATATGCCAATGGACTGTTGCAGTGGTGGCTGACGTGAAGCCTCATTCTCTGCTATGACATGCAGACTAATTCTCTGCTGACATGAAGACAGATTCTCTGTTACGGGACCTCTCTCCTCTGCCTGGGTGCCGGGGCCTAAATATCTGAGAATGGACTGTTCCAGTGGTGGGTGACGGGAAGCCAGATTCTCTGCTATGGAACCTCTCTCCAATTGATTTTGGTTAATTTTTATTTATTTAATTTTTATTTTAATTCATTTCCCTATCCACATTTGTTTGCAGGGGATTTACCTACATGTTGCTGCCTTTTGCAGCCCTCTAGCTCTTTCCTGGGCTGTTTTACAGCCTTTTTAGTGCCGAAAAGTTCGGGTCCCCATTGACTTCAATGGGGTTCGGGTTCGGGACGAAGTTCGGATCGGGTTCGGATCCCGAACCCGAACATTTCCGGGATGTTCGGCCGAACTTCTCGAACCCGAACATCCAGGTGTTCGCTCAACTCTAGTTATGAGCGAAGGAATTGAAAATTCGATTCCGCTGCTTCGCCAAACCTTACAATGAAATTCACTTTGTGAGGAATTACTTTGTCACGAAGCACATTTATTTGTATGTAGCAGGCACAATGACAGGGAACGGTGATGGCACCGCTCCTCGTCATTGAACCCCTCTGATGCTACATTCATCACTGATCATGGCATCTGAGATTACCATTGAGGGCTTACAGGGGTTAATCTGGTAAAAGAATAAAAAATACTCACCTTATCCATTTGTTCGCATAGAGACCATCTTGATTGAAGACACTGTGCAAAATATTGCTTGATGACATGACTACGAGATTTTGCGTGGGATCTTCAATCAAGATGGCTGCTGCCCTTTTTGCAGAAATGGTGGATATGATTTTTTGTTTGTTTTTACCACCATTTCAGGGAAAATGTATTCATCACCAAGAAGCGCAAGGAATTTTGGCTTTGTGGCGAATCACATTTTTCTTAAAATTCGGATGTAATTCCACTTCGGATACTTCGATTCGCTCAACAAATTATTAGTATAGAAACGACTGTAATACAATCATATGGCCCTATTTAGTTTTCATTTCTGGGCATTCCTGCTTGCAAGGGGAAATGTGCTGGCAACAGCCAAGCAATTTTGATTCTGCCTAAAAGACGTGATCAACAGAACAATGATCTGATAGTTTTTTACCTTCTTCTATTCAAAACACATTCATGCTCTGCAGGGTCACAGATGCATGTGCACGTTGGTCAAGGAGCATTCAACTGACTCATCAGTTGTCTCATCTGTGTGGTAGCTATGTGGAACTATGTTCTCTTTGACTAACTACATCATCAGGAAGACTGCTTGGTCTCACTCATTTTTTTTCTTTAGTAACGTATAAAAATGCTGTTTAGACATGTCTTCTGGTTCTCTATCACTTTTGATTGGTTGAATTGTATCCTGTTTACAAACAAAAGGTTCCTTTTCAATCAATCAATAGAACTTGAGGATGTTGTCCTCTTCCGGTCAAGCAACAGCCCACCACGTGGTGAGCACGGTGACATCACCGCAGGTCCTTCTATCTTCATTCAGCAGGACCTGCAATGACGTCACCATGCTCACCACGTGGTGAGCGCAGTGACGTCATCGCAGGTCCTGCAGAAGGAAGAAAGAAGAGGATACCGGTTGCCCGATCAAGTGGATGAGGTAAGTTTTTTTATTATTATTTTTAATCCCTCAATGGCCATTTTATTTAGCATTCTATCTTAAGAATGCTATTTTTTTCCGTTTAAACAACGTTATAATGGAAAATAATAAAGTAAAGTTCGGGTCCCCATTGACTTTTTTTTTTTTAATTATATTTATTTATCCTTTTCTTCTTCACAATAAAACAAGACAAAAGACAAAAATAGGGGGTAAACATTACAAATATACAAATATACACCATCGTAGATTACAAAGGTGCGCCAAATCAATATATATTTTTTTTCCCCCATCCAGTTTACTTTTGCTTCACAATAAATACAAAGACCTGGAAAAAGAAGAAACTTTTCCCCCGCCCTCCCCTCCACCCTCTTGGTTGTCTTGGGAGTATCTTCAAGGCATTTCCCTTCCATGACCTCTCTTCAGGCACTTATGTTCTCCCCTTCTTACTCCTTATTACCCACCAATTTCACCTGGCTAATTTTCTCATATCTATACACCCTTTCAGATAGATTTTTCCACTCTGCAACACTTGGCGGGCTGTTCGCTCCCCATCCTCTAGCCAATACCACACGTGCCAGCATCAACCCCTTTTCCCATTTCCTTTCACTTACTTTATCCACCCCGATTCTTCCAGTGTCTCCCAGCACTGCTATACTGATCTCCAAAGGAGCAGATTTCCCAGTCTCTCTCCCGAGGTCCTGGAAAACTTGAGTCCAGTACCCCTGTACAATCGAACAGGACCAAATCAAATGCACAAAGTCGGCCCTCTCCTCTCCACACTTCCAACATTTTGCCTCCCCTATTTTGTACATCTTACTCAGTACCCTAGGGGTGATATAGGTCTGATGGAGAATAAAAAACTGACTTTAACGTGGTCCGGGTTCGGGGTCAAGTTCGGGTCCCAAACCCAAACTTTGACCTGAAGTTCGGCCACACCCAGCGAACTCGAACTTCCAGGTGTTCGCTCATCCCTACTTTTGATTGTAGATTTATTTTAATTTTTTTAGTGACCAGAGTTCAAAGATTGTATGATATTTTTTTTAATATACACAGTGACACGGTAAATAAAAAATAACCACCATATATTATTTAAAAAATGTTGAACATAAAAAATCATTTAAACAATAGGTCATTTTCTGATGATACATTCCCTTTAAATCACATCATAGACCAGGCCGTTGGAGACAATTGTGTTGGAATAAAAATATTTTTT
This sequence comes from Bufo gargarizans, assembly GCF_014858855.1. Taxonomy (NCBI): domain Eukaryota; kingdom Metazoa; phylum Chordata; class Amphibia; order Anura; family Bufonidae; genus Bufo; species Bufo gargarizans. Next base: position 165,412,358 of record NC_058081.1, read on the forward strand.
TTTTACATTTCCCAGTGAAAACTTTTGTTAAGATAAACCAAGTAGTGTAAGGTATTTTTTCTCATCAGTGTTGACTTTTGTGTTAGGCCTCTTTCACACTACAGTTTTTTTCTTTTTCTGCTTTGTGGGCCGTTTTTTGCGTTCCGTATACGGACCATATACGGAACCATTCATTTCAATGGGTCTGCATAAAAAACGGAATGCATACGGAAATGCATCTGTGTCTTCCGTATCCATTCTGTTTTCTTGTGGAACCATCTATTAAAAATGTTATTCCCAGCCAAATTTGTTCTATGTAATTACTGTATACTGTATATGCCATACGGAAAAACACTGAAATGTGGGTTAAATGTGTATTTTACTAGGGAAAGAATTCTTTCTGGCCACTCTGCCATAAAGCTCAGGTTGGTGGAATGCTGCAGTGATGGTTGACCTTCTGGGAGTTTCTTCCATCTTCCACATTGGCTCTTTGGAGCTCAGCCAGAGTGACCATTGGGTCCTTGGTTATCTCTCCTACCAAGATCCTTCTCCCCTTATTACTTGGTCTGGTGGGGTGGCCAGCTCTAAGAAGAGTCCTGGTTGTTCCAAACTTCTTCCAATTTAATAACCAAGGATGCCACTGTGCTTTTTTGTACACTTTTCTAGAATTCTGTGCCTCACACAATCCTATCTCTAAGCAATACAGGCAGTTCTTTCCTCTTCATATATATTTTTTTTTCTCTGATGTGCATTGTTAGCTGTGAGACCTTATGTAGACAGGGATGTTTTTTTCCAATCCATCATGTCCAGTCTATTGACTATACCACAGATGGACTCCAATCAAGGTGTGGAAACATCTCACAGATGATAAAGAGAGATTGGTGGCCCCTGGAGCTAAATTGTAAGTGTCACAGCAAACGGTCTGAATACTTATATACATGCAAAATGTTATTTTTTTCCCTTTATAATAAATTATATTTAAAAGGGTGGGGGTGGGGGTGGGGGGGGGGGACTTGATTATAATTTTTTTTTATTTACATCGCCACAAGGCCAGATAACTCTTTAAGCATCCTTTATGACCACTTAGTGACTACTTCCCTAGGGATAGAATGGAGCTTTACATTTAAAAATGTTTTATTTTGATTAAAGTCTCAGAAAAACAGAACACCTTCCATTTGTATCCATTATTCATTCCATTCAATGGATTCATGTTTTGCAGGGTGTTTTTCTGTTCCTTAGACAGAACAAAATAATGGAAAAGCCAATGCAGATGTGAATAAGTTCTATTATTGAAGCAACCAAAGAAAAGAAAAAAAGAAAAGATGTTTCTTACCCAATGGAGATCCATCAAACTGTGTTACTGGAACATCAGGGATATGCCAGAAGCTGAGTTCCCCAGTCAAATCACCAGCATACAGTATTTTAAAAAATGGCTCCTTTCTTTCATTCATGAAACCCATAGTGCATAAAGAGCTCTGTTAAAATACAGCAGAGTTAACAAAGAATTTACAATCTGTAATATCTGCATATGAATATAATCCACAGAGTGGCAAATTTTGAATTTACTTTACTTTATTCCTGGGCCAATGGAGATCACTACACGTGAACACAGTACATCTCTGGGAGAGTCTACATTTCCTTATCCAGACCCTAATCCTTTCTTGCCTTAAATATGCTACAGCCATGCTGATCCTTTGGTCTGATGATCATGCTAACGCCTGTTAGTGACTATGCTGAATCTAGCCTCAGTTCATAAATTTATGCATGGATCAGTGCCAGATCGGTGAGAACTTGTGGTTCCATTGAGGATATCATCATTTTGGAGACAAGAATAGCACTGCTTTCGCAGCCATATGTAATGGAACTGGTAATGGACCATTTGAATGGAGATTTGAATGCAGATGTGAGTTGAAATTCAATACTCCCATGTTACCAGACATGGTTACCTTAGTCAACTTTGCTTTCTTAATGGTGTTTTTTTACTATTGTTTTTATCAGATATGCTATGTAGTTGCTTACCTCATGTACATCTTCACCGTGTTTTTTTTTTTCAATTTAGACTCTCCTGACTGTTTTTCACCACGTAATTAACCACTCAGGTTTACATCCTGTATGTAGAACTTCCTATTGCTGTATCCAACCAAACTCATGATGCATTTCTCTTTTCTCTGTCACAGCACTAGCCCCGCCCCTTACTACACCCAGCTAGTATACAGCTCCTCCCAGCCAGCTGGTTACATAGACACTCCCCTATCACTGCCCCTGTTGGTGCTTTGACACGCCCATGGACATAACATCACAGAAAATATGAGCTGCATGGACATGGTCATGTGACCACAGCCCAGAACAGAAGAAAGGAGCGATAGGTAAGGTAAGAAAAATACATGACAAAATTAAAGTTACCGACATAACTTATTAATTTAAAGGATGTTGATTAGGGATGAGCGAACCCGTGGAAGTTCGGGTTCGCCGGATTCGGCCGAACTTCAGATCAAAGTTCGGGACCCGAACTTGACCTCGAACCCCATTGAAGCCAAACTTCACTTTATTATTTTCCATTATAACATGATTTATAGTGGAAAATAATAGCATTCTTAAGACATAATGCAAAAGAATATGTCAATTAAGGGGTAAAAAAAAACTACTCACCTCATCCACTTGATTGCACTGCCGCAGAGTCTATCTTCTTTCAGCAGGACCTGAAAAAGGACCTGTGATGACGTCACCACTCTCACCACATCATCGCAGGTCCTTCTGAAAATAATATATATATAGAAGACACTGCAGCAGCGCGATCAAGTGGATGAGGTGAGCTTTTTTTTCTTTTTCTTTTTACCCCTAAATTGCAATACTCTTTTGCATTCTGTCTTGCTATGTTAAATGCTATTATTTACAGCTAGAACCATGTTATAATGGAAAATAATAAAATGACCTGAACACTTAACCCGAACCCGGACTTCAGTGAAATAGTCCAGGTTCAGGTCCGGTTACCCGAACTCGCTAAGTTTGGTGTGAACCCGAACTTTACAGTACGTATTTGCTCATCCCTAATGTTGATGCAAACCGGAAATCCCCTTTTTACATCATTAAGCACTTTGTATCTGTGTTTGTATGAGGTAGATTTGTCGAAGAAATATCAGCACTTCATTTTATTCAATAACTTAGAGAAATCCATGTGCTTGTTGGCCAATCGACCCAACTTTTATATGGTAAATGGAACTGATTTTTGGTTACACAGTTTTTGTAAAAAATATGTCACAGGTGACCACAATCTTTTTGGTTAACTGTTTTTTACAGCTTTATTGATATCCCTCCTGGCTGATTATAGACTTGAGTCTGATTCTACACTATATACGGGGATTTGCGGCTAGCTTAGTTATGCAGGAGGCTGTGAAATATATACACCACAGCTGTTAAGACTTGAGCCATTATTACAATAACATGTTTGTGCCTTTTAGATATCAAACCTCTCATCTTGTTAACATGCAATTACGTTGTCGTATTCACACCATTTTCAGCCCATCCAGCTTTCTTTGTGTATAACTCCATTCTTCACTATTGTCCTTTTCACATCCCATGAGCGGACGGTTCTGCAGCATGTCACAATAGGTCATCTGTCACGCAGTTATGTTATGAAAGCCAACCTCCACCTCCAGTATAATGTATAGGTTTCTAAACTTAATTTTAGGCCTAGTATACACCGATTAGCCTAATGGAAGTAAAATATTTAAGAGATTTTTGTATGCTTTGGATAAAAAAAATAAAAAAATACCTCTTTTGTCACCCTTGTGGAGCACAGCAAGTGAGGGGTGATTGTTTCTTTAAGTAATCCTCCGTCAACCGGACATACACTTTTAGAGAGGCCACTGTGGAAGAAATCAACATGAGGCTTTTAAAATTACATCAAACAAAAAGGTGACTGATGGGGTTAAAATTCTTAGCACCAAGAGAAAAGTTGCAAAGATGGTAACTAATTACTTTTGTGTTCTTGGAAATTATAGCACCATCTGCCCAATCAAGTTCTACATGGGTAATCTTATTTCTTCATCTCCTGCTGCTTCACATAAAGACTGAAGAGTGCCAAACTCAAGCCAAATGTTCTAATGTCAAAGGGGTTTTGTTATGGGTTTTGATCAAGTGTGACAAGCAGGGATTTTGTACAATACACTTACAACTAGCTTACTTTGTACCTGGACTTATCATGCACCAGTCTTATGTGAGCCCACCTGTTCAGCAGCTGGTAGATATAGCTGTGCCCATCCTGTGTCCAGATGATAAGTCGGTTAGCAGCTAGGAACTCACCCCCAGAGAAATTCTGACCACTTTTGCAAACATCGGTGCACAGTAGGGAAAAGTCACAGTAATCGTAGACCTGGAGACAAAGGGAATGGAATACTGAAGGTTAGGAAGCTAAGGATGATCTTAAAACTCTTAAGACACACTGGTTTAGGGTATAATCAACTCTTTATGACACTGTTGAGAGAAAATTCTCCATTTTGGAGAATTCTATTTGCATATCATGAATGGGGTATATAATCTAAGCGCAGAAATCTACTTTAAATTTAAGACTTCGATATAGACATAGATACTAGAACATGTGGCTGAATACAGACAGGTGTAGAAAAAAAATTCCAATATATGGCAGTTAATACAAAATGTATTTTCTAATGTTGGCATTTATATGAATAGAGGCACTTTGGCGTTATTCTCATCCACAACGCTTAGCATTTGCCCTTAATATGGGGTCATTGAGGGTCTTACCACCAGAGGAAGGAGAAGCTGTGATCTCTTGATTTCTGCTGTTCATTCACTACAGTATTCAGCAAGAAATCATCCATGTCTACATAGCTGTAGCTGGTACTGCTGCTTTGGCTAGTTTCATATCTGCAGCACATTCTCCCGCAGGCTGTTCTGGAAGAGAACAGCCTGCTGGAGTTCTCCGGATCCGGCATTGCTGGATAACGCTGTCTGTCTGTCAGGCCTTATTGTCTATAATGGGGTCCAGCAGAGACCAGTTTACTTCCCGGGAATATCCTGGGAATTGGTCGGACAAAAAAAACACTGCACGCAACAGATTTCGTCCGGCCAATTGACGGCATTCTATGCCGGAACAGCCTGCCAGCAAGTGTGCGACGCACATGTGAAACTAGCTTTAATAGAGTGAGCAAGGCTTATATTTAGTATCAAATTCAAAAGCCTCTGTATTTATTTTCCCTATACCCCTTTTGTATGCTAATTATGGGGACTAGGGTTCAAACCCACACCAATTACACATTGATGGCCTAAGCCAAGCCAATTGAAGGAGGCCAGTATGTTGGCAAGATATGCTTACATATTAAGGTGGCCATACACATTAGATAGATGGTCTTGTAAGTGATTACAGTTTTGTCTGTATTGGCCATTACAGTAGTTCAGACTCCTATCAGTAGCTAGTATTTGCACAGCCTATAGCTGTGGCCATGAGGGGATAGGTTCTTGTCCCTCTGGTGTCCACTGTCAAGGATCACGAAAACCATCAAAACTATATAGTATAAGGGACGTCACTCAGAGAGCATTATAATGCAATTAAGATTTTTATTATAGGTCCAGTGTCACCAATCACAATACAGCAATGTTTCAGGCCAGAGTAGCCCTTTATCAAGCTGTGAAAATACAGTGAAAGGAGCAAAAAAAAAGACAAAAATACCGTACATGACCATCCTAAATGTGTGCAAAATGTACATGAGCAGAAATATGAATACAAAATATATAACATAATACATTTAGTCTTGTTACATAACCCGAAGGTACAGTATATGGAGAGAGTAGGACTGGAATACAATGCCTGAGTCATGTTGGGAGAGAGAAAGGGGAGAGAGCAAAGTGTGGATGAGATACCGTAGTTAAGAATAAGAATGTACAGAAAGAAACCAGGAGTACTGTAGGAATGAGGAGGGCAGAAAGCAGGGGGGAAGTAGAAAATGGTTGGGAAAGCAGTTAAAGTTTCAATAGGGAGATGAGAGTGTACCTGCGGTACAATGATGCATAGGGACAGAGTCACAAAAAGAAAATGATCGCCACATGGTTGGTCGCTTTGGATATGAAGGAAGTGGATGGGCGGGCCAGCCTCCCCCTCCTCCCCCCCCCAGGCATTGTATTTCAGTCCTGCTCTCTCCATATACCTTTGGGTTATGTATTGAGATTCATAGAATTATGTTTTTATTTGACTGCTTATGTACATTTTGCACACATTTAGAATGGTCATTTATGGTATTTTTCTCTTTAGTTTTTTCTCCTTTCTCTGTATTCATAGCTTGACAAAGAGCTAATGTGGTCTGAAAGGCCTTTTTGTATTGTCATTGTTGAAACTGGACCTACAATAACATTTCTAATTGCATTATATTTCTCTCTGAGTGACATCACTTGAGTAATATAGGTTTTTAGTAGTTCAGACTGGCCATACATGTTCAATGGCTAAGGGTGAATGATCGTTCTGGCAACTTTTTTTCATAGAAAGCTCATTCATAGACTTCATCGGTTGGCTGAAACAATCGTTCATTGTTAAATTTCACCTGACAAATAATCTTTTTGGTTGAAACTGATGTTTTTAATCAACTTTAGACTACTATGTATAGCCACCTTAAGGCCCCTTTCACACGGGCGAGATTTCCGCGCGGGTGCAATGCGTGAGGTGAACGCATTGCACCCGCACTGAATACGGACCCATTCATTTCTATGGAGCTGTGCACACGAGCGGTGATTTTCACGCATCACTTGTGCGTTGTGTGAAAATGGCAGCATGCTCCTCTTTGTGCATTTTTCACGTAATGCAGGCCCCATAGAAATTAATGGGGTTGCGTGAAAATCGCAAGCATCCGCAAGCAAGTGCGGATGTGGTGCGATTTTCACGCACGGTTGCTATGTGACGATCGGGATGGGGACCCGATCATTATTATTTTCCCTTATAACATGGTTATAAGAGAAAGTAATAGCATTCTGAATACAGAATGCATAGTACAATAGGGCTGGAGGGGTTAAAAAAAATAAAAAATAATTTAACTCACCTTAATCCACTTGTTTGCGCAGCCGGCATCTCTTTTGTCTTATTTTGTGAAGAATAGGACCTTTGATGACGTCACTACGTTCATCACATGGTCCGTCACACAATCCATCACCATAGTGATGGATCATGTAACGGACCATGTAATGAGCGTAGTGACGTCATCAAAGGTCCTACTCTTAACAGAACAAGACAGAAGAGATGCCGGTGTTCTGCCAAATCTCTATATCTTGCCAAAAGTCTATACCGGAAGTGACGCGGCTGCACCGGAAGTGACGAGGCCGCCAAGGAATCAGCTGGAGGAGGGTGTGCGTGGCAAGCACACATCCACCGGCTTAGCAAAGAATTATTGCCGCGCCGCGAGAGAAGTACTTCGTACACCACGCGTTTGCACTTAGGGGTATAGAGCTTTTGCAGCAAATTTTTTTTCATCAGATCTCCCTACCCCTGAGTGCGCACACACCCACAAATAATCAGTTGCAGTTCATCCTTACCGCAGAGCTGAGTGCGGGATACCGAGCTCACCACATAGTAGAGCTGAACTGCAACTGATGATTTGTGGTCGCGTGCGCACTCAGGGGTAGGGAGATCTGATTAAACATTTTTTGCTGCAAAAGCTCTATACCCCCAAGTGCGCACGCGTGGTGTATGAAGCTGATTCCTTGGCGGCCTCGTCACTTCCGGTATAGACTTTTGGCAAGGTATAGAGATTTGGCAGAACACCGGCTGCGCGAACAAGTGGATAAGGTGAGTTAAATTATTTTTAATTTTTTTTTAACCCCTCCAGCCCTATTGTAGTATGCATTCTGTATTCAGAATGCTATTATTTTACCTTATAACCATGTTATAAGGGTAAATAATACAATCTACACTACAACAAACCCAAACCTGAACTTTTGTGAAGAAGTTCGGGTCTGGGTACCACAGTCAGTTTTTTATCACGCGCGTGCAAAACACATTGCACCCGCACGATAAAAACTGAACATCGGAACGCAATCGCAGCCAAAACTGACTGCAATTGCGTTCCTACTCGCGTGGGTTTGCTGCAATGCACCGGGACGCATCCAGACCTAATCCGAACACGCTCGTCTGCAAGGGACCTAACAGATTGCATTAGTCTTCAAACAGTACAGATTTTTTTATGGGCCAACAGCACTCCTTTCATCTAGAAAGATCAAAAGTTTTGCAGACAATGTGTTAACCAGAGCTACATTTTTATTGTTGACAACCTGTAGAGAGAATAAAAGATTTCCTATTTTAGCCATGTAATTTCATGAAGATGAGAAGTGACATTTTTCAATTTTAACATCTCCTTACAGTGAGAAAAATATGGATATCAACATAAGCAGTTATTATGGAGGCTATTCATGATCTTCCGGTGAGAGAAACATACAGTATAATAAGAAGATCAGCACCTTCCAAGAACTGGAGCAAATCACCAGCAGTAACCTCTCCGTGAACGTGCAGAATCTCACAGCGCAGTAAATTGTCATCTCCAAACTTTTGGATTCGGTTTCATACACATTTAGCTTTTCCTGTTTGTAAAAAATATTAATAAAAACCTAATCAATTATTGGTTACCTTTACAAAACTACTAAATTCAATTTAACAATGTGATACTTTAAAGGGGCAAATCCATAATTTTGTTATTACATATTAATGGCCTACTAGTGACTATTCTATGTAATTTTAGAAAAAAATGGGTGGATGATTGGTAGATCCTCAATATATACCACACTACTTCCTGTCCAAAGTCTTTAATTTCCTCTCTGTCTGGAAATTTAGCACAATGGAGAGTGTCTCTTAGCACTTTTTGCCAGACCATCAGTCAGACCAGGGAGGGTCGATGGCTCAATTAGAGTACAACACCTCTTCTATGCTATTCCTCTGGATATGTCATCAGCATCTGATCGGTGGAGGTCAGACACCCGGGCTCCCCACCGATTAGCTGTTTGAAGAGGCACCGGCACTCCTGTGAGTAGGGATCAGCTAATCGACTTCGGATGAAACATCCAAAGTGGATTCGCATAAAACTTTGTTCAAATACTGTACAGAGCCAGAGTTTTGTACAGTATTAGAATGTATTGGCTACGATGAGCCAAAGTTAATGCTTCACGAAGTCTCGCAAGAATTCGGGTAATAACTTCAGATATTAATTTGTACTGTAAAAAAAACATTTCCCAAACTCAGCTTTGGTTCCAAGTGGTACCTTGAAACTGAACCAGAGTTTGGGAAATGTTTTTTTACAGTACAAATTCATTTCTGAAGTTATTACCCGAAGTCTCATGAGACTTCGCAAAGCAATAACTTCGGAACATCAGAGCCAATACATTCTAATACTGCACAAAACTCCTGCTCCCTTACAGTATTGGAACAAAGTTTTATGCAAATCAACTTCAGATGTTTCATCCGAAGTCGACTCGCTCAACCCTACCTGTGAGCACTGCAGCCTTCTCTGTGCTTACCAAGCACAGTGCCATTTGTTGTATAGTGGCTGTGCTTGGAATTGCACTCAACCCCATTCACATCAGATGAATGTGCTGTCACTCGGCCTAGGGAAAGCAGTGAGAAGCTCTGCTGCCTTCTCAATAAGCTGATCGTGAGGGGTCCCGGTTGTCGGACCCCAACCAATCAGATACTGATGACATATCCAGAGGATAGGGTAATCAGTATTTAAGTCTCACAAAACCTTTTTAATACAGTCTCAAAGAAAACTTTGGGGAGAATGTTTCAAGCCCTAATATCCTGAAGCCCAAAACAGGGTCTTGTGACTTTCTGAGCTTCTTTGAGCAAAACAATTGCAACTTTTTATACTTTTACACCACCTGACCATGGTTAGCTATGTTGATTAGTTTCACTCCAGACTTATCAACTGCAACATTTTAAAAATGTTAAAAACATATGCAAAACTTATAAACTCACTCCAGTAGGAGGTGGTGCAGAAAATGTGGAATAGCTTTTCTAGTCAAAAGTGTTAGTTTTATAGATGTGCCAAATTTAATAAATGTGTGAAGTCTAGTAAATTTGGCTTAATATATGCCAATCCAGATTCAAGCAAAACTGACCAAATATTGCCCTTATGATTCTTCAAACTCTACCATGACTTTTAGATCCAGTGAGATCTTCTGATGTGTCTCTAATCTATCTCAGATAATATACTGTATGAAAAAGAAATATAATGATAGGCATTACCCTAATCCCCTTAAATATTTGCTGCTATGTGTATACTATGACTTTCATAAATGTCCAATCAATACTACTACCAGGGGTACCTCAAAGTATAGGGCCGCATACACAGCCGCTGCTTTGGTAGTAGGAGAAGAGCCTCTTCACTTGAACCGCCACTCAGAGCAATGGCGCACGTGTGAATAAAGGCTGAGGTAGAGCCTCTTGAGCAGCAAGAACAGCTTGCTCGCTGCTTAAGAACTCAGTTTTGAGGAGTGAATCCATTTTCTCACCTCTACTACTGACCTGTATACTGGTCACAGATGACGAGAGATCCCATACTTTTAGCTCTCCAGCAGCAGATATTGCAACTAATGAATCTTCTGCAAAAAAAATGTATGATTCAATCAATGTTTAGAACAGAGGCATAAGAGTATTTTACATATATAAAGTATGTCATCAGGAAATTTAATGTCACACTAAGAACATTCAGTTTGCACCAGAAAAGTAGTGTTTAAAAGTCACAAATATGAATGAGCGGACCCATGGATGTTCGGGTTCGCCGGGTTCGGCCGAACTTTGGGTCAAAGTTCGAGTTCGGGACGCGAACTTGTCCTGAACTCGAACCTGAACCCCATTGAAGTCAATGGGGACCCGAACTTTGGTGCAATAGTCATAGTAAGGGTTAGAGGGCTGCAAAAGAAAGCAAATGGGGGTAAGAGCAGGACAATTGCCCTGCAAACAAATGTGGATAGGCAAATGACTTAAAATAACAGAAAATAAAAATAAAATAAAAATAATAATCTTGAACTAGGAGGCGGAGGTCAAAGTGGAGTAGGAGGTTGAGGAGGCGGTAGACGTGGCGGTGTAGGTGGAAGCAGCTGTGGAGGAGATAGCCAAGACTGTTTTTTGTTTATTTTTAAATTTTTAATTTTTTTTCCTTTATTTATTTATTTATTTTTTATTAATTTGGGAAGACCCTAAAACATTGGGAAATGGAAAAGAGAACGCAAAGAGAGTATAACAAAGGCTGGGTGTGGCTGATATGCTTGTCTATTCAGCACAACTTGTTGAGGGCTGCAATATGCCTTTTCCCACAAAATCCTGATTGAGGGGTGTTATATACCTGTTTCCGCCAAATACTGATTGAGGGGTGCTATTTACCAGTTTCTGCCAAATACTGATTGAGGGGTGCTATATACCTTTTTTCACCAAATACTGATTGAGGGCTGCGATACACCTGCTTCCTCAAAATACTAATTGAGGGGTGCCATATACCTGTTTCTGCCAAATACTGATTGAGGGGTGCTATATACCTGTTTCCGCCAAATACTGATTGAGGGGTGCCATATACCTGTTTCCACCAAATACTGATTAACGGGTGCAATACACCATTTTATGCCAAATACTGATTGAGGGGTGTCATATAACAGGACGTCTTGCAGCAGGCCAGAAAAATCTCTAGCCATTTTAGAAGATCTTACACAGCCATGGCTCGCCTTGCTGGCATTCATTGGTGACACCACTTGCCCGTCAGACGTCTGATTTGTGACTGCCCGACGCGCTGGAACTCCACCTTGTATATGCTTGATAGACTGCTCCGGCAGAAATGTGCTGTTAACAACTAACTGTACGAACTTTGCAGCAGGACAGGTTCTGGGAGCTTGGTTATTTTTAACCGCATCAGTGGCTGCTCATGCGCGACACATGCAGACTTCTGCGGCCATTTGATGAGATCACCAAACTGGTCAGTCGCAGCCAGGATGCCATCAGTGAGATCGTACCTTACACCTTCTTTCTGGAGCGTGCATTGCATTGTGTCATTGATCAAGCCATCACACACAGAGCAGGGGCTGAAAGATGAGGAAGTTTCTATGCTGACATCTGAGACAAGTCAGCAGGAGTCTGAAGAGGAGTCAGAGGAGGATGGTGCCTGGGGGGACTAGGAGGAGGAGCAAAAAGAGCAGGCTTTTAACTTTTCTGGGATCCCTTGTGTTATCCGTAGATGGGGGGGAGGAGACCAAGGATGACATTCCCCTGGAGGATGAGTAGTAGCCAGGGCGCTCCACCGCTTCCAATTTAGTGTAAATGGGGGCCTTCATAAATGGCAAGGACCAGTACTGGGTGGCAATGCACTTAGGCCCCCAATACAAACACAAAATGGCGGACATGTTACCAGCATCACAGAGGGCTGTCAGAATGTAGAATTTCCAGGCCTTGCTGCGAGAGATGCTGCATTCTGCTGTTGAGGGCGCTGGCAGAGGAATTTCAAACCAAAGAGAAACAGTTGCGGGTGCCATTTCTACCGCGCAAGCAAGAGGAGGGTGGTTTAAAGATGTGTTGGTCACTTCGGATATGAGATCATTCTTGCATTTAACCCATCGACAGCCGCCCTCCGGATCCAGCTTCAGAGAACGCCTAGACCGACAGGTGTCCGACTACATCGGGTTAACGGCCCATGTGGAAGCTCTGAGAAGCGAGGAACCCCAGGACTACTGGGTGTGCAGGCTTGACCTGTGTCCAGAGCAGGCACAATTTGCCATGGAACTTTTGGCTTTCCCCTCGTCGAGTATCCTGTTCGAAAGGACGTTCAGCGCAGCAGGGGGGATCGTGACCGATAAGCGCACTCGCCTATCTCACGACAGTGTGGACTACCTCATATTTCTAAAAATGAATGAGGCATGGATCTCCGAGGAATTCAACACCTGTGTCCTCATGCCAGCCCACACATATCTGCCACCAACCAGAACAAAGAATGGTCCCTGTCTTATGTAAATACGGCGGCATAAAAGGCCTTTTCTGTCCGGTGAATGCCTAATGTTTGGGGCCTGTACTTCACTGGCCAGCAGTAAAATTGGTATCCAATGACCGTCTAATATACCTCCAGCCACATAATCACTTGATCTTTTCTGTACGGTGAATGCCTAATTGTTGGGGCCTCTGAGGAATTCTACACCTGTGACGATCACGTGTTATCGAATTTCACCTATTATCATTTGGGGTTTATTCAAGAGGGGGGATTTTGTTAGCCATGTTTTTAATCCAATTTTAAGGGTAAGTGTAGTCTCTATAGTGTGTGTATAGGTTAAGTGTAGTCTCTATAGTGTGTGTAGGGTAAGTGTAGTCTCTATAGTGTGTGTATAGGGTAAGTGTAGTCTATACAGTGTGTGTATAAGGTAAGTGTAGTCTCTATAGTGTGTGCATAGGCTAAGTGTAGTCTATTCAGTGTGTGTATAGAATAAGTGTAGTCGATATAGTATGTGTATTGGGAAAGTGTAGTCTATATAGTGTTTATATAAATCTATGTATGTGTGTAGGGTAAGTGTACTCTCTATAGTGTGTGTAGAATAAGTGCAGTCTACACAGTTTGTATATAGGGTAAGTATAGTATGTACGGTATGAGCAGGAGCTAAGTGTAGTCTATATAGTGTTTTTTTCTTACGATGGCGGGGGGGGATGCGCAGGAATGTGCCTAAAGAAAATTCTGCACAGGGTGCCATTTATACTGCACCATAGCCCTGCTATATATTATCTTGGGGATAATACACAATGTAGCAAACTACTGCCCTTTCTTCATGACTCCAGAAAGAAAACAGCGGAAAAAGCCGGAAGCAAGTTCTGTCCACTGTGTAATGGCCATGCTGCTGTACTGCAGCTTAAAGGGGTTGCGTCACTTCAGTAAATTGGCATTTATCATGTAGAGAAAGTTAATACAAGGCACTTACTAATGTATTGTGATTGTCCATATTGCATATGGTGCGGATACGAGGTGGCCGAAAAGGAAGCTTCTGCACATGCGTGCCTATGTGCACTCCTGCGGTCCCGGCCACCAGAGAAGCTGGCGCTTTTTCCTGTAGTGTGCAAGCACGTCCACTGCTGCTGGATTGCAGGGTGGTCATAACCATGGAAACGAGCAGTGTATAATGTGATGAAAAAATGAGTCAAACCAGCAGAGGAGGCAATATGGGTAATAATAGTAAGTGCCTTGTATTAATGCCTAGGTGATAAATGCCATTGTTGAAGTGAGACAACCCCTTTAACATCCATTCACTTGAATGTATATTCACATGGATGAGAGCCGAGCTGCAGTGTAATATTACACATATCGAGTGTAAAGGTTCCCACGAAGCTTTGAAAATATCACATCCATTACATGGAGGGTTCTTGGAGATACACGTGACATGGTATGTCTACCCTGGAACTTGGGTCAGACGCTTATCATTCTTCTAGATATATCCCTGTGTCTCTGCAGTACCTTGAATTCTGGTAGAGTGCACAATGCACATGCAGCAAATCCAGTCTGAACACTGGGACTTGAAGGTATGAAGGACTTGCAAGGTCTTTGCATCAACAATGAGGATGTTTTGATAGTGACCACAGCAGAGCAGCCAGCCTTCCCCTGTCATTCGGAATGAGCAATGGTAATACTGCCAAACAGCAACAACAGAAGAGAAGAATATTACTGAATGCAATACTGATTATTTTAACGTAGCAGAGTTATTCAATGCGATCGAAAGACTTTGCTTAAATAATGCTAAAGCAAAGGACAGAACAGCCTCCGTCTATCTATTGTGCGCAATGTATTGACTGGAATGGTGCCTAGTAATGATTAGAAATGTAGATTCCCTTGTTGGCTGAGCTGTAATGAAAGCTGCGGACAACACGGTGCACTCTGGTGTGTAACTACATGTATATTACAGAGAGCCAATGGAAGGTATAAGGATCTACACCATGCTACCGGGCTGACCACTGATCCAATCATTGATGACCTGAGATCTATTTACCTATCAATCTATCTATCTATCTATCTATCTATCTATTTATCTACTAAGGGTACTTTCACACTAGCGGTTTTCTTTTCCGGCACTGAGTTCTGTCCTAGGGGCTCAATACCGGAAAAGAACTGATCAGGTTTATCCCCATGCTTTCTGAATGGAGAGCAATCCGTTCAGGATGTCTTCAGTTCTGTCTTTTTGACTGTTCAGCAGTCTACGGTTTTATCTCTGTCCAAAAATCCAGAACACTTGCCGGAATGCCGGCATTTTTTTTACATAGGAATGTACTAGTGCCGGATTCGGCATTCAAAATCCATCCTTCTGCGCAGACCGGAAAAAAAAAGCAAAAAAAAAAAATGCCGGATCAGTTTTTCCAGATGACACCGGAAAGATGTATCCGGCATTTCAATGCATTTGAAAGACGGATCAGGATCCTGATCAGTCTTACAAATGCCATCAGTTGGCATACGTTTTGACGGATCCAGCAGGCGACGGAGCTGCCTGCCGGATCACTCTGCCGCAAGTGTGAAAGTACCCTAATATCTATCTAATTTATCAATATCTATCTATCTATCTATCTATCTATCTATCTATCTGTCTAATATATATCTATCTATCTAATATCTATCTATCTATCTATCTATCTATCTATCTAATATCAAATCAAATCAAATCAGCTTTATTGGCAAGACTCAATACATTTTAGCATTGCCAAAGCAAGTGGGAAATAATTGGGTAGAGTTGGGGGATGGGGACATATACAGGGTGGGGGTATAGGAGTCCATGGTATATCAGGCTCCTCTCAGTTTTTAGCAGGCAGCAATATATTGTGCTGCTGTGGCCGCTGTGTTCTCCTCTTCCTCCAGCAGTATGGAGAATCTCTCTTCCTCCTCCATGGAGGTGAAGTCTGGGCAGAGATCAGACAGTCTCCTGAAGTGAGTCTCCCTCACTGCTGAGTATTTGGGGCACCGCAGCAGGAAATGAGCCTCATCCTCCACGGCCTCCTGGTCGCACTGCTGGCACAGTCTGCTCTCCCTGGGCATGTGGGCGCTCAGTCTGTACCGGCTCAGGATCTGTCGGTCTTTTGGATTGGGGAGTTTCTCCAGATATGGGGCCAGTTTGTACTCCCTCTGCAGGCTCTGGTATACTGTCAGCTTCTGGGATGTTCTTATGTTGTTCCTCCAGACGCTAATATACTCCTCTTTGTACTTGTGTATCGTCCTCTGGATTTCACCCTTTGTCAGGCTATATTGGTTGGTGGCTTGGGCAGGCTGGGTTTGGGTGACTTGTTGCAGGGTGCTTTGTTTTTCTGGGGCTTCTTGGTGTAGCAAGGCTTTGTGATGGTAGGAGCTGGGACTGCTGCTATGAAGATGGGCTCTGAATGATAGCACACTCTTCTGTACAGCAAAGTATAGTGGGAATCTGCCCAGTTCTGCTCGACAGGCGCTGCCCCAGTGGACCTGAAGTGTTTGCAGAGTTCTAGGTGGAATAGTTCTGTTGGCCCAGAGTCTCACTTTGCTCTGTCTGGGTATATGTCTGGGCCCCAGACTTCGCTGCCATACAGGAGGATTGGGGCGATGATGGTGTCAAGGATTTTAAGCCAGACGGTCACTGGTGCTTTAAGGTGATACAGACGCCTTCTGATGGCATAGAAGGTTTTGCTCGCCTTGTCTTTCAGTGTTTCCATGGCTTTCTTAAAACTCCCTGATTAGCTGATTTCTAGGCCCAGGTAGGTGTCGCTGTCAGTTTCTGAAATTGGACAGTTGTTTAGCAGGAAGGGAGGATGCCCGGCTGCTTTTCGGTTTCTTTTCTGGAACACCATGATGTTGGTTTTCTTTGGATTGATGGGCAGTGCCCACGTGTTACTGAACTTCTCCAGGATTTTCAGGTTATCTTGGAGACCTTTCTCAGTTGGCGATAATAGCAGAAGATCATCTGCATAAAGGAGAAATTTCACCTCGGTGTCATGGAGGGTGAGACCAGGTGCTGTGGAGGACTCCAGAGCCACCGCCAGCTCATTGATGTAGAAATCATTGATGTTAAACAGGGTTGGACTGAGGCTGCAGTCCTGTCTGACTCCTCGGCTCTCCTGGAAATAAGCCGTTCTCCTCCCATTTACCTTCACGCTGCATCTGTTCTCAGTGTAGGAGCTTCTGATGACATCATATGTTTTTCCTCCTATTCCACTTTCAAGAAGTTTCAGGAATAGGCCCGGATGTCACACTGAGTCACAGGCCTTCTTAAAGTCCACAAAGCAGGCATAGATCTTTCCATGCTTTGTATTGTGGACATGGCTCTTGATGAGGCTCTGCAGGGTGTAGATGTGGTCCATGGTGTGGTGGTTTGGTATAAAGCCTGCTTGGCTTCTGCTGAGGATGTTGTGCTGGGTGAGGAAGCTGAGGATCCTCTTATTCAGGATTCTGCTGAGGAGTTTTCCCAGGTTGCTGCTGACACATATCCCTTTATAGTTGGCTGGGTCATACCTGTCTCCGCCCTTGTGTATGGGGGTAATGATGCCCTGGTTCCAGCTCTGGGGGAAGTAGCCGGCACTCAGCACAACATTGTAGAGTTTTACTAATGCAGCCTGGATGCCTGGCGGGCTGTATTTGATCATTTATGGTAGAATCCCATCTGGGCCGCTGGCTTTTTTACTCTTTATCATTGAGATCCTCTCTGTTATCTCCTGCAGCGTGATCGGTGTGTCTAGAGGGTTTTGGAAATCTTTGATTTTTTTCTCCATATCCTTCAGCTTTTTCGTGATTTCTCTTTGTTCTGGGCTTTGGTCCTCCCTCGAGATGGCTTTGTACAGATCCTTGAAGTACTGGAGCCAGATGTTGCCATTTTGTATGTGGAGGTTGGTGTTCTTGCTGGTTTTGTCCATCCTCTTTCCATAGTTCCCAGAAGCAGTTGTCCTGGAGAGCGTCTTGGAGTTGGAGGAGCTTGGTTGAGATGTTGCCTTGCTTTTTCTTTCTGAGGGTATTTTTGAATTGCCTTTGTATGTTGTTGTAGGCTTCTCTCAGACTGGGGTTGTTCGGATCTTGGTGCTTCCTATTTGAGGCCATTCTTAGCGCCTTCCTTATATCTTTACACTCCCGGTCAAACCAGCTGTTGGGTTGTTGCCTTTTTGTCCTTCTGTTGCATCTTTTGAGGTCAGACATTTCCGCCATGGTGCAAAGTATATTATTAAAGTCCCTTACCGCGAGATTTACTCCTTCTAGATTCAGCTCATACACTTTTCTATGGAAGTTATGGAGCATCTCCTGGATCTCTGCGCTGTTTATGGTCTCCATATACTTTGGGGCTGACATCTTGGACCATTTAAAAGATGGAGGTAGGTTAAAGAGGCCAGTCCGCTTAGATGTTTGTGCCGGTAGTTTACTTGTGGATTTTATGTATAGGAGCAGTTGGTTGTGGTCTGACAGGTGTGTCTGTGGGGTGACTATGAAGCCACTAACATTTTGGGGGTCCATATCTGTGATGGCATAGTCTACCATACTGTTGCCTACATGGGAGTTTAGGGTATATCTACCAAGAGAGTCTCCCTTGGTGTGGCCATTGAGAATATGAAGTCCGAGGCTTTGACATAAGTTCAGCAATGTTCTGCCACTTTTGTTTACTGTGCTGTCATAGCTGTTCCTCTCGGTGTGCATTGAGCTGTCACAGTCAGTGTCTGCTCCGAATATATGGACATTTCCGTCAGTTGTCAGGTAGTCTCTCTCCCTCCCTGTTCTTGCATTGAGGTCTCCAAAGATGAGAACATTGCCCAGGGCCTGAAAATGAGCGGCTTCCCTCTGTAGGATCTTAAAGCTGTCGGGATTGAAGTATGGAGACTCTGGTGGAGCGATGTTTGCTGCACAGAGGTAGACATCAGCCGGAGAGGTGAGGATGGAGCGGGCGATCCTTACCCAGATGTGGCTGTCTCCTCTCTTTACTGGTGTGATCTGCTCATGGAGCTCCTCTTTATACCAGACTAATATTCCTCCTGAGCTCCGGCCCAGCTTGACCCTTATGTTTTTTAGAGTATCTATCTATCTATCTATCTATCTATCTATCTATCTAATATCTATCTAATATCTATCTATCTATCTATTTATCAATCTATCTATCTGGGATGGGGACATATCCAGGCTAATGGCTATAGAAGTGTGACTGTGGGCACTCAGTCTTCTATCTTCTAGGCATCTGTTATCTATGTCTGCCTGCTTATCTGCCTGTCTATCCATCTGTCTGTCATCTATCTATCTATCTATCTATCTATCTTTTTTTCTTTCTATCTGTCCGTCTGTCCATATAGCTATGTCTGTCTATCTACCTACCTATCTATCTATCAAATTTCTGTCTGTCCATCTGTCTGTCTGTTGATCTATCTATCTACTTATCTTTATTTCTGTCTATATCTCTCTATACAAATTTCAGCTTTTCTGTCCATCCATCTCTTACAGCATGTGTATAGTTCTCTATATATTATTCTGCAGAGATAATAATGCTACATTTTCTGTTTCTTTAAATAGAGTTACAGGTACCGATAAGCTTTTCCATAGCAATGTTGTGACAGGTGCGTAATACTTACACAGATTGCGGTGTGCCTATATGGCAGCTTTGCATTCTCAATGCAGTGGCCAGTGTTGACATTCCATACACACATTTCCCTGTAAGACATAACCTCAGGTTATTCCTTGTCCTTTCTACTTAGTTGGTTGGGACATTTCTATGGCATGATTTTTTTTTACGTTTAAAAATTGTATTTAAGTGGACACTTTTCGTTTACATAGCGTTTTTGTAACCGATTACTAGAGAAGAAAATGTTGTGGTTATTAAGAAAAATGGCATAGAAAGTGTCTTTTCTTTTGTTTAGGTAATTACACCCTGCCGCCCAGCATCAAACTTTAAGGCCATGCCTGGAATAAAACAAATTGTAGGTATACTGCCATTATGTCTCATCAATGTGTCACTGGAAGTATCATTCTTCAGAACTACATCCTGCACAAAATGGGTCATTTCACAGAACCTCTGCCATACATTTGAAAGCACGTGTCTCCTGATGTGCCTGTTATTTTCAAAAACCATTATTTACTCCTAAGAGTAAACAGCGCCACCATGAGGATTATTTTATGTTACCTTTGCAGCTTGGAGCTAAGACTGTAAATTTTAAAGCTAAACTAGCGATTGACCTTGTAAAAGTCTTGTAATCACTTTTATTTCACTGTAACATTTCGATATATTTTCATACAAAATGACACATAAGTCAAAATCCGATGCATGGTATTTACCTAGGATAACTGCTATTCAGTACTAAGCATAATCAAAAAGAATTGAGAACCATACAAGGAAATTCCTTTAATCTGGTATCTCTGGCAGAGATGAGGAACTCTATTCTAAATGAATCAAATTCGATACAAAATTTCCCAAAAATTTGAATTCTAGAGGTCAGAAGACAGAGGAGAGACGTCTGCCACCAAAAAGGAATCATTTTTGGAACTGTTCTATTTTTTTTTAGATTAAAAAAATCTGACAGTGAAGTGTGTTATTAAATAGGCAGTTTATTATCCATAAATATATACGTCACTGTCACTATGATATAATTTATGCTGTCTTGGGGTTAATGAGCTTGAAAGGGTTTGGATAGAGTCCAAGCAAACCACAGAGTATCATACACCACTACCGGGGCAATTGGTGCACTTTCGATAGACAAATGGAGGAAAATGACGACCGATTCATGTGAATCAGACCTGAAAAGAATTTCAAGATATTCGTTCATTTTTTATCTTTGGCTAGGTAGTGCTGGTAGAATTGTATACTAGGTTTTAGAGTACAAATGTTTGCAATTTGAAGGAAGCTTTAAAGGGTTTCATCAGGGGTCTTTGGGTATGACCCTACCCCCCTCCGCTCCAGTTTTTAAGAATAGAAAGAAATAATTGTGCAGAATATGGAGGACTTTGATCAGGGAAAGCTTTGAGGGGGTCAGGGGCTGGGGCCCAGTGCTGCATATAGGGCCTGGCATACAGATGTTGCAGAACCCTAAAAAGCAGCCACCTGCAAAAGAAAATAAATTCTTATTTGAACAGATGGACAGCTATGTTTTTTTTCAAAACCTCAAGTTTCTACATAGGCTTATTGCTAGCACAGCGCTCCAATAGCATTCTGCTGCAAACGCTGAGCAATTGCACTCTTTTTTACAGTGCATTATATCTGTCTAGTGCATTATAGCATGCTTATTCCTTGCGACTGGGTCTCGGCTCCTTTGCTACCGCTGCCTTGCTCAGTTCCACATCCACTGTGACCGACCACAGAGGTGACCTGCCACCCATGCATCACATGAACAATTGCCTGTACATTGGCTGTAGTGGCACACTTGACCCCCATCTGTTTTGAAGGTTTACCAGCAGGGATTTGCATGTGGGTCGTGCAGGTAACATATCGGTGGACTGAAAGAGCCAGAATCAAGCAGTGGGGAGCAGGTGAGTATGCTTCCCTCCGGAGGTCTGGCACTGAAGGGGGGACACATTTTTTAAAAAGGTATAAAACCCCTTTAATTATAGAAGAGAAAGTAAAGACAGACAAGGCTGTACATAGTAACACAGTATTAGCTAGGACTTATGAGGAGTAATTACCTTAGCTTGTTAAAATAATGTGATCAGCTTGAGGAAGTAAATTAAAAACTGGATCTGAAGAACATCTGTGGATGTCATCTATGTCAAAATTATATTTTAGCTGCTAATTTGCCTTCCATTATCTCACAGCTCTATAAATGAGTATACCCAGGGGTGCACCTAGCCTTTCTGCTGCCTAAGGCGAAAACTTAAAATAGTGCTCCCCTCTCCCCAATGCCAATTTTTTTTACCTAACCCCTTCCCTTCAGGTCATGACCCTTCGGCTGCCCCCCCACCTCTTGCCCCTACCTGGTGCTGCCTGAGGCGATCGCCTCACCTGGCCTCATTGTTGGTGCACCCATGAGTATACCAGCAAATGTAAGAGAAAGTAAAGATCCTTTTACATGGACCGATAATCAGGCTGATTATTGGGGATGAGCGTTTGTATAAATTCTTGTTCCCGATAACTGGCCTGTGTATGAGGTGCCAGTGATCAAGCAAATGTTTGGGTGATGATGACTGATCGTGTTGGTCTGGCAGCACTAAAAATCATTGTTCCTGTGCAGCAGATCGTATTGTCTAAACAGCAATTTCTATCTACAGGATAGGTCATCAGTATTTAAATCTTGGAAAACCCTTTTAAGTTAGGGTAGGTTCACGCTAGCGTTATGGAGTCCGTTATGGCTTTCCATTATAACAGGGTTATAACGGAACATAACGGAATCCATAAGATGGATGGAGCAAAACGGAATGCCTCTTAAAGGCTTCCGTTTTGCATTCCATCCTATGGATTCAGTTATGCTCCGTTATAACCCTGTTATAACGGAAAGCCATAACTGACTCCAAAACGCTAGTGTGAACCCCCCCTTAGGGTCCATTCACACGTCCGTAAGTGTTTTGCGGCTCCGCAAACTGAAGAAGAATAGGACATGTTCTATTTTTTTCTGGAACAAAATTGCGGATCCCTGAAAAAACGGATGCGGATCCCGAAAAAACTGATGCGGATCCAGGAAATGTGGATTTGCATCTGTTCCAGCCCCATTGAAAGTGAATGGGTCCGCAAATTGCGGAACGAATGCGGACCCAAATTACGGACGTGTGAATGGACCTTTACAAGGTGTGAATATACATGCACCAACATTTCAGCTCAAAAAAGGTGCTCCTAACATAATGATTATAATCACATAATCATCTTCCTCATCTTTAATAGCCCTAAATTTTATGGCAAAAGCAGTAATAATATATTTTTTTCAATGTAAGTTTTTATTATACAGCACTCATCTATTGAGGTAGTGTTTGTGCTTATAATAGAGCTTTTTACTTCTCTATATTTATCTAAGGCTACTTTCACATTAGCGTTTTTTGCGGATCCATCATGGATCTGCAAAAACGCTTCTGTCTTGAACACCATTGAAAGTGGGGGACGGATCTGTTTTCTATTTTGTCAGAGAAAATTGATCCATCCCCATTGACTTACATTGTGTGTCAGGACGGATCCGTCTTGCTCCGCACCACATCGCAACCAAACGGAACGGAATGAATTTTGGTGCTTTCTATTTCGTTCAGTTCAGTTTTGTCCCCATTGACAATGAATGAGGACAAAACAGACGGATCTCAATAGCGGAATTGAAAACGCAGATGTGAAAGTAGCCTAAAAAGTATACATTTTTATTTAAAAAAATAGCCTCACACTTACCCATTTTCTGATCCACTAACTACATAAGGTTGTTTTTCAAATTCTCGAGCCCTTGCTAAGCATGTTATAGCAGCAGTATGACCAAATAGAATAGCTCTGGATGTAATCTGAAAATGAAGAAAAGAACATAAAATAATAGCAGTAATTAATGGATTTGTAAGGATAGAATAGTGTGTGTCTAATGCCTCATTTACACGACCGCTGTGTGCTTTGCGGAACGGCGTGGACAGTCATTAATATAACTGCCTATTCTTGTCCGCAAAACGGACAAGAAAAGGGCAGGTTATATATTTTTTGAAGTGAATGGGTCTGCATCCAAGTCGCAAATACTGCGTTTCGGATGCGGCCCAAAATAACGGTCGTGTGCATGAGGCCTAAGGGTGCGGCTGTGGTGATAACCACTGGTTTATCTGTTTAATATTACCAGTGTTCCCATCATCCACTATAAGACACACATTTAAACATTTAGGTCCGTTGGGCCAGATACTTCTGATTTAAGAGATGTGAACCATAAAATTATACTCCTCAATGGCTGATTCTCTCATTCCAAACAGACTCAGTCAGTATTCTCGTGTAATTACAATCCTGCTGGTCAAACCAAGATATTAATGACACAAAATCCCAGATCACTGATGCCAGACATACTTCTAATAGGAAACTATTATTTTTTAATATGAATTTTCCAAAATTCAAACGGGGACCAGATGAAAAGACGTAGATTTCTAGCTGATCAATAAAGCAACTATGCAGCAAAAATCTCTATATAATATCAGTATATATGAGAGGTACAAACGAAGACTGCTTGCATTTAGGGTCACTGCATTTTTGACTTACAGATGTAGCTGGGCTAAATGGAATGAGTAATGTGTTAAGGAAACAATTGCAGAAAAATTTTAAAAATAGATTTTAATGGCTTTTGTCATGAGATAACACTGTGATGAGCTATCATAGTTCCTCTTAATTTGGTTACAGTGGGGACAGAGATAGGAAACGTTTTTATAATATACTTTATTTAGTGAACTATATTTCTATGAGAAAAAAGGCAATCTGAAGTTACCCAAGCGGATTCCTGCTGTAGTTTTGGACACCAAAACCTGGAGTAAATAAAAAAAAAAATATAGACGGTGTAACTGTCCTGAACACTTTTTATCCTTTTATGATGCACTCTTGATTTTGGCTTGGTTTTGCTAAAGAAAGTCTGTCTTCACAGTTCCGCACAGCTCATTACTGATCTGTAATTACTGTAAATGCTATGAAGACCTGTGAAGACGCTCCAGCTCACTCAGACCACTGCTGCTGTCCTCACTGCCTCCTATGCAGACCTAAAACGGAAAATATATATACAGTTGCAAGAAAAAGTATGTGAACCCTTTGGAATGATATGGATTTCTGCACAAATTGGTCATAAAATGTGATCTGATCTTCATCTAAGTCACAACAATAGACAATCACAGTCTGCTTAAACTAATAACACACAAAGAATTAAATGTTACCATGTTTTTATTGAACACACCATGTAAACATTCACAGTGCAGGTGGAAAAAGTATTTGAACCCTTGGATTTAATAACTGGTTTAACCTCCTTTGGCAGCAATAACTTTAACCAAACGTTTCCTGTAGTTGCAGATCAGACGTGCACAACTGTCAGGAGTAATTCTTGACCATTCCTCTTTACAGAACTGTTTCAGTTCAGCAATATTATTGGGATGTCTGGTGTGAATCGCTTTCATGAGGTCATGCCACAGCATATCAATCGGGCTGAGGTCAGGATTCTGACTGGGCCACTCCAGAAGGAGTATTTTCTTCTGTTTAAGCCATTCTGTTGTTGATTTACTTCTATGCTTTGGGTCATTGTCCTGTTGCAACACCCGTCTTCCGTTGAGCTTCAGCTGGTGGACAGATGGCCTTAAGTTCTCCTGCAAAATGTCTTGATAAACTTGGGAATTCATTTTTCTTTAATGATAGCAATCCGTCCAGGCCCTGACACAGCAAAGCAGCCCAAACCATGATGCCCCCACTACCATACTTCATAGTTGGGATGAGGTTTTGATGTTGGTGTGCTGTGCCTCTTTTTCTTCACACATAGTGTTGTGTGTTTCTTCCAAACAACTCAACTTTGGTTTCATCTGTCCACAGAATATTTTGCCAGTACTGCTGTGGAACATCCAGGTGCTCTTGTGCAAACTGTAAACATGCAGCAATGTTTTTTTGGACAGCAGTGGCTTCCTCTGTGTTATCCTCCCATGAAATCCATTCTTGTTTAGTGTTTTACGTATCATAGATTCGCTAACAGGGATGTTAGCATATGCCAGAGACTTTTGTAAGTCTTTAGCTGACACTCTAGGATTCTTCTTCACCTCATTGAGCAATCTGCTCTTGCAGTCATCTTTACAGGACAGCCACTCCTAGGGAGAGTAGCAGCAGTGCTGAACTTTCTCCATTTATAGACAATTTGTCTTACCGTGGACTGATGATCAGCAAGGCTTTTGGAGATACTTTTATAACCCTTTCCAGCTTTATGCAAGTAGGCAATTGCTCTTTTGTGCGAGGCATCATTCACATCAGGCAATGCTTCTTGTGAAAAGTAAACCCAGAACTGGTGTGTGTTTTTTATAGGGCAGGGCAGCTGTAACCAACACCTCCAATCTCATCTCATTGATTGGACTTCAGTTGGCTGACACCTCACTCCTATTAGCTCTTGGAGATGTCATTAGTCTAAGGGTTCATATACTTTTTCCACCTTCACTGTGAATGTTTACATGGTGTGTTCAATAAAAACATGGTAACATTTAATTATTTGTGTGTTATTAGTTTAAGCAGACTGTGATTGTCTATTGTTGTGATTTAGATAAAGATCAGATCACATTTTATGACCAATTTGTGCAGAAATCCATATCATTCTAAAGGGTTCACATACTTTTTTTGCAACTGTATTTATATATATATATATATATATGTAGTGTCCTGTGTTCCTGCCATCTCCACACTGTCAGCGGTGAGCACTGACAGTATATGCTCCCTCTGTATCCCCGGCTCGCTGAGAGCAGGCAATCAGCGCATGCTATTGAGAAGACAGGGAGAAGCTGTACCATATCATATAGGGCAAGCTGTCTCCTAAAGTGTTTTTTGATGCAGCTTTTTGAGCCAAAGCCAGAACTGAATCCAGCAGGAAGAAGAGGTATTACACTCTGTTTACATAATGATCATACACATACACATCTAAGGGAAACTGTCACCACAACATTGGACTATTATCTACAGTAATACATGAGTAGTACAGAAGATGGAGGAGCCCAGATCACAATTTTTTTTAATTTTTATACTTCTCCAACCCTGTTACCCTGCTGTCAGCACTCAAAGCTGTGCTGAAATACATAGTACTGCTGTGCATGCGTGCATAAGTTCTCTCCATTACGTTAGCACAGCAGTCTGGACTGTATATTTCAGTGCAGCTTTGAATGCTGACAGCAGAGGAATATCCTTAAAAAAACGGTGATCTGGGGTCTTTATGTGCAGCACTACTTATGTATTACTGCAGATTCCCTTTAAACACATCCATTAGATTACATTAAAGAGGACTGGTGACCACTCCTGACATGCCTGTTTTATTAGCTTGATGCATTCCCCATGTAATAGCAATTCTGGAACATCTATTCTTATGGCTCTATGATGTGCCATTCCTTTATTATTTCTACTAGAAGTTATGAATTAATTCCTAACAGTCTGCAGTAAGGGTACAGAGGGATGGTTGGAGGTGTGTACCTGCACAGACTCACTCTATCCAATCAGTGCTGCCATTTTTAAACTTGTTACCTCCCCTCTGTACCCTTACTGAAGGCTAATAGCAATTCATTCATTACTTCTAGTAGAAATAATAAAGGAATGGATAAGAATAGATGTTCCAGAATTGTTTTTATATGGGGAAGCTAATAAAACAGGCATGTCGGGAGCGATGACAGGTCCTCTTTAACCACTTCCAGACTTGGCCATTTACCCCCTTCCTGACTAGGCCTAATTTTGGAAATCTGACATGTGTCACTTTATGTGGTAACAACTTTAGAACTCTTTTACTTATCCAAACCATTCAGAGATTGCTTTCTCGTGACACATTGTACTTCATGTTAATGGTAAATTTGAGTCAATATGTTTTACCTTAATTTATAAAAAAAATCCCAAAGTTAACGAAAATTTTAAAAAATTCACAGTATTCTAAATTTGAATCTCTCTGCTTTTAAGACAGTGCTAGCCTCATAAAATATTAATTAATTAACATTCCCCATATGTCTACTTTATGTCAGCATCATTTTAGTAATGTAAGGTTTAGAATTTTTTGAAGCAGTTTTTGAAATTTTTTAAGAAAATTTCCAGTCAACTTTTTTAAGGACCAGTTTAGTTCTTAAGTCACTTTGTGAGGCTTACATAATAGAACCAACCCATAAATGACCCCATTTTAGAAACAACACCCCTTAAAGGGAACCTGTCACCGGGATTTTGTGCAAAGAGCTGAGGACATGGGCTGCTAGATCGCCGCTAGCACATCTGCAATATCCAGTCCCCATAGCTCTGTGTGCTTTTATTGTGTAAATAAACCGATTTGATACATATGCAAATTAACCTGACATGAGTCCTGTATGTGAGATGAGTCAGGGACAGGACTCATCTCAGGTTAATTTGCATATGTATCAAATCGGTTTATTTACACAATAAAAGCACACAGAGCTATGGGGACTGGGTATTGCGGATGTGCTACCAGCCATCTAGCAACCCATGTCCTCAGCTCTATACACAAAATCCTGGTGACGGGTTCCCTTTAAGCTATTCAAAACTGGTTTTAGAAATTCTGTTAACCCTTTAGGTATTCCACAGGAATTAAAGCAAAATAGAGGAGAAATTTCAAAATGTCACTTTTTTTCCAGATTTTCCATTTTAATAATTATTTTCCTGGTACACATCAAGGGTTAGCAACAAAACAAACCTCAATATTTATTACCTTGATTCTGCAGTTTGCAGAAACACCTCATAAGTGTTCGTACACAGCAGGGCACAGAAGGCAAGGAGGTTTTTGGAGGGCAGATTTTGCTTGAATGGTCTTTGGGCACTATGTTGCATTTAATGAGACTCTGAGGTATCCCCACAGTGAAAACCCACAAAAAGTGACCACATTTTGTAAAGTACACCACACAAGGAATTTTAAAAGAGTGTAGCAAGCACATTTTTTAAATAATGGATTTGGGGTGAATTTTATTTTTAAATGTGAAACTTTTTTTTTTCCAAAACACTTTATTTCTTTTTATTTTACACTTTGTGTCCCACATAAGGTCATACAAGACCTCTGGGGGACATTTAACTTCATTTTTTTTATTTAACTATTGATTTCTCCTGTAACTGGGGCTGACATAGTAGCCCCAGTTACAGTGGAAATACACCTCCCAGAAAGGCTGTGCAGCATAATACTGCGCTGTACAGCCTCAGTGCAGGGCTGATCGTGGTCTATGGAAGCGCTGTGTATAAAGTGATCTAGAAGGCAGGGATACCCAGGATTGGTCCCTGCCTTCTCTCTAGAGTACAGCTACCATCTCTGAAAGGACATTCAGAAACGTCCGATCAGAGATAAACCCGACTGCCCAGGACTTTATAGACAATGGGCGGTCGGGAAGTGGTTCATGTCGTTGTAGCCACTGTCTAGTTAATATGCCGCAAAGATTAAAAAATAAAATAAATTGGAATAGCATACTAGACTACACTATTACATACAACAGTATCCAAATATGTTGAATATGTGCCTCTTTTTGCCATTGAACTAGTGTTAATCGAGCACCAAAGTGCTTGGGTGCTCGGGTGCTTGAGTAGAACACCTCGGGATGCTCGGGTGCTCTGTCGAGCACCCGAGCACAATGGAAATCAATGGGATAACCCGAGCATTAAACAAGGCACCCCCCGCTCTGAAGAGGGGAGGGTGTCTGGTTCACATGAAAAGGTCAAAAATTGATGGAAACACCACTGAAATGCTTCAGGAAAAACATGGGGAGGATGTTTGGATGCATCTTGGACTCTCAGGTCACTGCTGGGAACCATGTTTTCCGAGTAGTAGACCAATTTTACAGACTGACAATAATACGCACAAAACTTTGTTAGGAATACGGAAAAATTGTTAGGAAACATTATCTACTGTATATTTACTTGTATATAAAGTTCAAGTGCTGCCAAATATTACAAGCAAGAGGCACTCCTTTACAACCTGTATATCACATAAAGGAGGGCCTCATTCACATTGTGGTACAATTGTTCAGGTAGTGAGACTCCTACACTCATAAAGCCTATGCACTAAGTGAAAGGGCTGCCAAAAATTACAAGGAATCGGCACTCCAATACACTCTTTATTACAGATAAAGGAGGGCATCATACACATCCTTGAAAAATTATTGCTGGCCTGTTGATGACCCTCAAAAACATTAGGAGCAAAGGCCTGCTGGTCACCCTCTAAAACATTAGGGGCAAGGGCCTGCTGATGATCTGACCATCTAAAACATTAGGGGTGAGGGCCTGCTGCTGAGCTGACCATCGAAAAAATTATGGTTGAGGGTCTGCTGGTGAGCTGACTCTCTAAAACATTAGGGGCGAGTGCCTGCTGCTGATTTGACCATCAAAAAAAATTATGGTTGAGGGCCTTCAGCTAAGCTGACCATCGAACAAATTATGGTTGAGGGCCTGCAGCTGAGTTGAACATCTAAAACATTATGGTCAAGGTGCCTGCTGCTGAGCGGACCATCTAAAACATTAGGGGTGAGGGTCTGCTGCTGAGCTGACCATCTAAAACATTAGGGGTGAGGGTTTGCTACTGAGCTGACTCTCTAAAACATTAGCGGCTAGTGCCTGCTAGTGATCTGACCATCTAAAACATTATGGGCGAGAGCCTGCTGCTGAGCTGACCATCTAAAACATTAGGGGCGAGGGCCTGCTGCTGATCTGACCATGGAAAAAATTATGGTTGAGGGCCTGCTGCTAATCTGACCATGGAAAAAATTATGGTTGAGGGCCTGCTGCTGAGCTGACCATCGAAAAAATTATGGTTGAGGGTCTGCTGCTGAGCTGACCCTCTAAAACATTTGGAGCAAGGGCAGCCTAATAAGCATGTTGATATGATAGAGGAGGAGGAGGATGAGAAAAGGAAGATTGAACCCTTTACCCTTTTTTGTGGTGGAAGAGGTGCAGTGTATTCAGTACATTATAAAAAACACATTTAAAGTGCCCCTATGTTCAGACGCTTTCCTCTGGTGGAGTAGAGAAGTCAGGGGCAATCCAGGCCTTGTTCATTTTCAGTTGACAGGCTGATACACTTATCAGTTATTATGCCCCCAGCAGCACTAAATACCCTGCTCAGACAAAATGCTGGCGGCAGGGCAGGCCAGCACCTCCAAGGCGTAGAGCGCCAGTTCGTGCCATGTGTCAAGTTTGGACACCCAGTAGTTGCAAGGCACAGAGGAATCATTGAGGACTCTGACACGGTCTGCTACATACTCCACCATCTTTCAAAACCTTTCTCTCCTTGTGAAACTAGGCCACGCATCAGGGTGAGGTTGCTGGCGGGGTGTCATGAAACTGTCCCAGGCCTTGGAGAGTGTTGCTCTGCCTCTGTAGAGACTGCTGTGTGTCCCCCTCGTCTCCCCTCCTCACTTGCCCAAGGAACTATGTACTCTGCTGCCATTGTTGTCAGCTGGAAATTTTTGGAGCAATTTTTCCACAAGGACCTTCTGGTATTGCACCATTTTGCTAGTCCTCTCCACCACAGGAATTAGAGATAAGAAGTTCTCTTTGTAGCGGGGGTCGAGAAGGGTGAACAACCAGTAATCTGTGTTGGCCAAAATGCATATAACGCAAGGGTCACAGGAAAGGCAGAATAACATAAAGTCAGCCATGTGTGCCAAAGTCCCAACAGACAAGACTTCGCTGTTCTCATCAAGAGGATGACTCTCAAACTCCTCAATTTCTTCCTCCTCTTCAGGCCCATCCACGCTAAACAGATGGAATAAACCTGCTGTGTGTACTGCCCTCTGTAGCGGAGGCAACCGTCTCATGCTCCTCCTCCTTCTCATCATCAAATTCGCACTGATAAGACGGAGGGTGGTCTGGCTATCACACTGTGTAATGTCTTCCCCCATTTCCACCTCTTCCACATGCAAAGCCTCCTCATTCATTGTGAGTAGCGAGTGTTTCAGTAGACACAGAAGTGGGTTGGTTACGCTGATAATAGCGGCATCGCCGCTCACCATCTGTGTTGATTCCTCAAAGCTGCGTAAAACCCCACAGAGGTCAGACATCCATGCCCATTCGTTGCTTGTGAAGAGCTGCAGCTGACTGGAAAGGCGTGACCATGTTGCAGCTGGTATTCCACTACTGCCCTCTGCTGCTCACAAAGCCTGGCCAACATGTGTAACGTGGAGTTCCAGCGTGTGCTCACGTCACACAACAGTAGGTCAGCTGGCAATTGCAATGCTGCAGCGTTACCAGATCAGCGGCAGCTGTACATGACTTTCGGAAATGGGCTCACGTGTGGCGCACCTTCACCAGGAGCTCAGGCAAATTGGGGTAGGTTTTGATAAACCGCTGAACCACTAAGTTGAACATGTGGGCTAGGCATGGTATGTGTGTGAGCTTGCCGAGCTCCAAAGCCGCCACCAAGTTACGGCCATTATCAGACACAACCATGCCTGGTTCTAGGTTGAATGGCAAGATCCATAGGTCAGTCCCTTATACCCTGCCACAGCTCTGTGGCAGTGTGCTGTTTGTCACCTAAACATATTAGTTTCAGCACGGCCTGTTGCCGCTTCCCCACTGCAGTAAGAGGTGGAGGAGGAGAAGGGGGGGGGGTTGCAGCCACTAATGTAGGTAATGGAAGTAAGGCCGCAATCCTTTACATCGGTAGCACCTGTGCCATCCCAGGGTAAGACTCGCTCCCAGCCTCCCGGTTCACCCAGTGTGCCATCAGGGAAATGTAGCATCCCTGGCCACAAGCACTTGTCCATGAATAAATCGTTAAGTGGACCTTTCCAATAACTGTGTTGTTCAGGGCAGGGACGGCACAACGGGAAAAATAGTGGCGGCTGGGGACTGAGTAACGAGGGACGCCGCAGCGTCAGGCTGTGGAAAGCCTTAGAGTCCACAAGCCTAAATGGCAACATTTACAGGGCCAGCAATTTGGAAAGGTGCGCATTTAGTGCTATGGCCAGTGGGTGGGTGCCTGGGTATTTGTGCTTTTGTTCTAAGGCCTGGGGTATGGACATCTGTACGCTGCACTGGGACACAGAAGTGGATGTGCTAGCTGATGGTGCTTGCAAAGGTCCAGGTGCAGGGCGGGAGGCATCCAGCGCGTAACACAGGTGAAGAGGAGGCAATGGTGTGACTCACAGACACTGATTGTGGACCCAAGCGTTTGTCCCACCTATAAGGGTGCTTTGATGCCATTTTGCGGATCTTGCTGGTGGTGGTGAGGTTGCTAGTATTCACGTCCCTGCTCATTTTGGTACGGCACTGTTACGGCTGAGGATGGGGAAAACCCTCAGCCGTGCGATGACTGAAGAAGTTAGTGGCTGCTCGGCCAGGACGATAGAATTAGGGAGCAGGTCACCTCCTAACGCATCCCTAATCCGACCCTAACTCCTAGCTGCATGAGCCGACCTTGAAGGTAGGAGGGCCCATGCTCAGGAACCTCGGATCCCTACTCACCCTCCGCTGATCCCTGAACTAGGAGCAGGGTAAGACGACCTGTTCCTTCTGGATACGGAGGAACAGGAGTCTCACTGGCCAAGCTGCAAGGAAGAGGGGAACACAAACAGACCTATGGATATGGCAGGTGAACTGCACTAGTTCCAGCCACCTGCCACAGCCTTGCTGACTGGATCCCTGTGCTGGCAAGCTGATGTCCACACAATACAAAATGAACACAGCACACACACATCCACACACAGGAACCCAGATCCATAGCTGCACCAAATAACAAAAGGAAAACATCAACTGATCATCACATAAACTTATGACCACAAGGGTGGCCCCCGCTGGCAGATTGTGAATTACCAGGATGATGTCTCCAGCAAAGCATGGCTGAAGAACCCCTCAGCTTCAGATACCCAAAGAGGCTTTATAGCCCAAAGTGGCCACACCCACACAGACACACACAGGAGAGGGAATTAACCCTACCAACACCAACCAGGGAAGTGAAACCACTGAAAGGGGAAAGTGCACACATAACATAACACCCCGTGCACACCGATAAAAGGCATACCTATAAAGGGAGGTTGCCAAGAGCAACCGCATGCATATTGCAGCAAGCTGCCTAGCACCGCTCAGGCTGCTCTGCTGCCACATACACAATGTTGCCAGCGGCAACCACAGGTGAGGCAACATACTATAACCCTCACCTGTGATTGACAACAAAATCAAGACCGCAGGCAACTGCATGCGGTTATAGGAGTCATGACCATGACCATGGTCGTGACAGGCACAGGTTGCAAATGACAATTATTTTATCGTCCGTGCTTTTCTCAAAAAAAGCATCAGACTGCGGAACACGTACCCCTTGGCAAGGGAGATTGCCACAAAGGGGTGCTCTGTGGAACAGTTGCTGGCCTGTTTGGTGTTGTACGCCTTCTCCCTTTTGCCATCCTACTGCCTCTTCCAGCCTATTGCAGTGCTGCAGATCCCTCCCCCTCTCTATGCTGTCCTCACTCGGATTGCCACCTTCCCAGGTTGGGTCAGTGATTTCATCGTCCACCACCTCCTCTTCCACTTCCTCACTCTGGTCATCCTCCTGACTTGTTGACCTAACAACAACCTCACTTATTGATAACTGTGTCTATTCCTAATCATCAACCTCTTGAGACACTAATTGCTGTTGACTTATTGGCAACTGTGTCTCATCATCATCCACCTAGTGAAACACTAATTGCCGTTCCCCACCGTAATCTTCTTGAGACTGTGGATGCTCAAGAGTTTGGGCATCGGTGCACACGATCTACTCATGTACCTCTTCAAGTGGGCTTGGCGAGAGGCCCAACTCAAGGAATGGCGATGAAAAGAGCTCCTCGGAATATCCAAGTGTGGGATCACTTGCTTGGATATACAGTCAGGTCCATAAATATTGGGACATCAACAAAATTCTAAAATGTTTGGCTCTATACACCACCACAATGGATTTGAAATGAAACGAACAAGATGTGCTTTAACTCCAGACTGTAAGAATTAATTTGAGGGTATTTACATCCAAATCAGGTGAACGGTGTAGGAATTACAACAGTTTGCATATGTGCCTCCCACTTGTTAAGGGACCAAAAGTAATGGGACAATTGGCTTCTCAGCTGTTCCATGGCCAGGTGTGTGTTATTCCATCATTATCCCAATTACAATTAGCAGATGAAAGGTCCAGAGTTCATTTCAAGTGTGCTATTTGCATTTGGAATCTGTTGCTGTCAACTCTCAAGATGAGATCCAAAGAGCTGTCACTATCAGTGAAACAAGCCATCATTAGGCTGAACAAAACAAAACAAACCCATCAGAGAGATAGCAAAAACATTAGGCATGGCCAAAGCAACTGTTTGGAACATTCTTAAAAAGAAGGAACACACCGGTGAGCTCAGCAACACCAAAAGACCCGGAAGACCATGGAAATCAACTGTGGTGGATGATCGAAGAATTCTTTCCCTGCTGAAGAAAACATCCTTCACAACAGTTGGCCCAATCAAGAAAATTCTCCAGAAGGTAGGTGTATGTGTGTCAAAGTCAACAATCAAGAGAATACTTTACCAGAGTGAATACAGAGGGTTCACCACAAGATGTAAACCATTGGTGAGCCTCAAAAACAGGAAGGCCATATTAGAGTTTGCCAAACGACATCTAAAAAAGCCTTTACAGTTCTGGAACAACATCCTATGGACAGATGAGACCAAGATCAACTTGTACCAGAGTAATGGGAAGAGAAGAGTATGGAGAAGGAAAGGAAACTGCTCATGATCCAAAGCACACCACCTCATCAGTGAAGCATGGTGGTGGTAGTGTCATGGCGTGGGCCTGTATGGCTGCCAATTAAACTGGTTCTCTTGTTTTTATTGATGATGTGACTGCATGTTGACAAAAGCAGCAGGATGAATTCTGAAGTGTATTGGGCAATATTATCTGCTTATATTCAGCCAAATGCTTCAGAACTCATTGGACGGCGCTTCACAGTCCAGATGGACAATGACCCAAAGCATACTGCAAAAGCAACCAAAGAGTTTTTTAAGGGAAAGACGTGGAATGTTATGCAATGGCCAAGTCAATCACCTGACCTGAATCCAATTGAGCATGCATTTCACTTGCTGAAGACAAAACTGAAGGGAAAATGCCCCAAGCAGGAACTGAAGACAGTTGCAGTAGAAGCCTGGCAGAGCATCACAAGGGATGAAACCCAGCGTCTTGTGATGTCTATGCGTTCCAGACTTCAGGCTGTAATTGACTGGAAAGGATTTGCAACCAAGTATTAAAAAGTGAAAGTTTGATTTATGATTATTATGTCCCGTTACTTTTGGTTCCTTAACAAGTGGGAGGCACATATGCAAACTGTTTTAATTCCTACACTGTTCACCTGATTTGGATGTAAATACCCTCAAATTAAAGCTGACAGTCTGCAGTTAAAGCACATCTTGTTTGTTTGGTGGTGGTGTATAGAGCTAAAAATGTTAGAATTGTGTCGATGTCCCAATTTATATGGACCTGACTGTACTCTCCATGGTGGGAGGAAGGAGGATCAGGGTGAGGGTTCTGCTGACCAGACTCTTGGCTACTGACACTGGACTTTGTGGAAAACAGGGTGGTGCTTAACTGACTGGAAGCATTATCTGCTGCAATCCAACCGACCACCTGGTCACACTAGACTGACTTAGAGAGTGGTGTCCTGCGCCACTTTACAAACTGGGACATGAAGCTAGGTATCATGTGTTTCTTGTGCTCTTGCAGAAGGCACAGTTTCACCCCGCCCAGGGCCATGGCCTCTGCGTGCACCATCAGCAGCACGGCTACTTCCCCGCCCCTTACTTCTCGCCTTCTGCATATTAATTGGTATATATGCTTGCAAGAATGTCACACGTACACTAGCGCAGGTTTTGTAAGCACCCGATGACACGTTCCAGCCAGACAATCGCTGTAATGCCGGTAACCAACATAGCTATGGCCTTACAGTGAGTGGCAGTACTTACCTGCACGTTTATTGGCTGTGTAGCAGCCAACAAACGTTCGGGGAGGAGACTCGAGCATAGCACTCGAGCACACGCTGTATTTGGCCAAGCATGCTCGATCAACACTACATGGAACTCAATGTTTGATAGATACCAGTGTATGATATCCATCCTAGTCATTTGTTTAAAAAAACATATCATAGCTTTTATCAGTTCTTTTATTTTTCATTGATCTGTGTAAACATTGTATGTAAAACCTTTTTCTTCATGTATGTACTATATAGGCACAATCCTCTTGAAAAAACTAAACAAAAAAAACTTCATTTACAAACCTTCATGTCTATTGATAAATGCCAAAGACATATCTGCCCCTCCGAACTTCCAGTGACAATAGTTTTCTGATCGTCTGTTATCATCATGGCAGTTATGCTGTGAGCAGGGGCCCGGTTTCCCCATAAGGCCACTGCCTGAGTAGTCTCTTTCCTCATGAGCTTGACCTGCAATTGATTAAGAAAACAGATAAAGTAAGAACTAAAAATGAGGGTACTGCAACGGGTGCCTACCCCTAGGGCCCTCTATAAATAGAACGCGACCTAGGTGTAGGAAAGCTGAGGGGTATAGTAGAGCCTAAAATGGTCCTTTATGTGTGTCACGGTGCTCCTACCTGGATACGGCTGGACACCAGGCTTTGGCTCCAAAGCAATAAATGGCGGGGATAATTGAGGGATTTAAAAGAAAGATTGAGTCTAGACTTTGTATGTAGTTGAACAGCAGCTTTACTTCGGTAAACGTTCATCAGAAACAATCTTCAAGCTGTGTCTTGGTCCCAGCAGGCTTTAACTTTAAATCTGGCAGGCAAACTGGACTCTGCTACCTCTGTTTCTCTCTGGCTCTGTTGTTCTGACAGGCTGACTGTATAACTCAGATTCTTCTCTCTGCTGCACTTCTCTCTGTAGTCTGACTCTTAAGTTATGCCAGGGAACTATGCTCCTGGCTTCTGAGGCTTTAAGCTTTGGCCTCCGTGGCCAGCAGAGCTTAAGGTGCTCTGGCTGGCATGGGCACATCCAGCAGAGACGTGCCCTGCACACCTTCCCCAAGCAGGAGGTAAGCTAGAACCCCTTAGAAACTGGGACCCACCCTTCCTGCAGGTAGTAGGACTCCCCCATTTCTCTCCGGGGGGGAGGGGGGGGGGGGTGAATGAATTGAAAGCTCTATTCTACCTAACTACAGCTCTGCCATGTTTGCTGCCACCTGCTGGTGAACCAGGCACATAACATGTGAACATAACAGTTGCAAACAAAATAGGAATGCACAGTGTATAGGACCTGAACAAAATACATAAGATGACGCTTTGTTAGCCCATTAGATAGTAGCAGGGTGCAGAAGTGGTAATGCCACTCTGGGTTGTTACATTATGACCACGCGGCGAGGTCGTGTGCCGTTTAGATTACGGACAGGTGTAGTTCAGAGCTGAGTGTCCAACAAACACAATTACAACTAGTGTGCGGCTGTCAAAACAATGGATGGTCAGGAGAATATACGGACAATATTATGCGAACAAGGACAGAGACTATGAAATATATCTGTCCCTGTTCTTGCCCATTAACGACTGCTAAACCCAGAGATGCACTTCAAAAGTAAGTGCACTCTGTCCTCGTTCCTAGGCTAACCTATCATAGCCTGACCCAGAAACTGTCAATACAATGTACAGTAGCAAGAATAGAGACAATCTTGTGCAGATAAAAGCTAAAAATAGTGAGATATAGCTCTCCCTATTCTTGCCCTTATCGAAACTGCTCAGCCCAGAGATGCACCTTGAAGGTAGGTGCACTCTGTCCACATTCCTAGGCTGACCTGTCCTTATATAGCCCTATCATTTTTCTGACACAACTTACACTGTCCCAACACGTTTCCCCTTATAGATCATCAAATGTTCATCAGGGGACTGCCGGCATCAGTATGGCAATAGGTTGCAGTATACGAAGTAAACATAAAGAACCGATACATCAAAACAGAACAAAACTGGAGCTCCCCAGACAGAAATGCATCTGTGACAAGGCTGAGGCAAAGAGCCTCTAATATGACGTATTTATCCACTATGTGTGGACATATGTATACACTCGATATCAGTCCATCACACATTAAATTATATTAGTAACACTTTTTGAAAATATAAAGCAACTTAGCTGATTCTGATAGATGTCGTGTTGCTCCAGTCCTCTCACAGATGCAGGATACACAGCTAGGGGGCTCCAAGGGGCAAAATAACAGCTCCTCCATTGTTTTGACAGCTTTTTTGTACTATGACTATCAGGATCCTGTTTGGACCAAATATTTTTATCTCATCTATGTAGAAGAAAGGTTAAGTTTTAGAAGTTGCCCATAGTGATAATTATTAGAGTGCAGCTGTGCCCCCACTGATTACTAGAACTGAAGGGCCAAGAACTTGGCTGGAGACTGTGGCTCATTGGCTCCTGAAGACATAGTCCACCTCTCCGTCAAGAGGTAGTGCAGCTCCAAAAATGGAGCACACACCATGGTACATTAATATGTATTTCACACACTTTTCATAGAACCTGGCACAAAATGTTTCTAGATAAAAAAGTGCACCAAATGTACTAAAATAATGCACCATTGTTAGTTAATTTGTACTTATACACCTGCCATGAAAGCACTGTAGACATTAAATAGTAAGTATCAAGTATTCCTCAAAATACTTACTATTCCTCAAAATAATTCTGGAGGATCCTATCTTAAAGCACCTTGTTGGGTTATTTCTCTGTTATTCTTCCTGGAAAATGTAAGGGTGTTTTGCAGTGTTAGTTTATTTTATGTGCCTGGAAAGCTCCTGGTACATATGTCTATAGGGTGCTGCATCCCCTGAAGGACGCTAAAATAGTGTCCACTTGACTTCCACCAGGCTAATACGTTGCAATACCTTTTTATTGGACTTATGGGAATAATGCAGTATGCAGCCATGGGCATTCAGTAAAAAATATATATTGTGGGAGCCAGAGACTGACTGGAAACTTAAAGGGAACCTGTCACCTGGATTTTCGATATAGAGCTGAGGACATGGGCTGCTAGATCTCCGCTAGCACATCAGCAATATCCAGTCCCCATAGCTCTCTGTGCTTTTATTGTGTCCAAAAACCTTTTTTATATATATGTAAATAAGGCTACTAATGTTTCCTGGAGCCCAGCCACGCCCACTGTGAAGGACCCCAGGCACCACCCTGCATACTCTGAATCTCCTCCTTGCTCCCCGATGTCACAAAGCTAAAGCGCCGTAATCTCGCGATGTGCGAGCTAGTGCATGGGCAGTGTGTTCCTTCCCTGTGCTGGCATCAGCCTCAGGAAACGAACTGCGCATGCACTAGCTAGCTCATCGCGAGATTACATCGCTCTAGTTCTATGACGTTGGGGGGCAAGGAGGAGATTTGGAAGATGCGGGGCAGGTGCTGGGCTCCTTCACAGTGGGCGTGGCTATGCTCAGAGTCAGAGAACGCTGGACTCATCTCTCAAGCATGGAGGAGACAGAACTCATCTAAGGTTCATTTACATATCTATAAAAATCGTTTTTTTAACACAATAAAAGCACAGAGAGTTATGGGGACTGGATATTGCGGATGTGCTAGCGGCGATCTAGCAGCCCATGCCCTCAGCTCTATACACAAAATCCAGTTGACAGGTTCCCTTCAAAGTGGCTCGGCAAAAAAAAAGCTAAAAGTGGCCCCATATTCTAGGTGGGTCCAAATTTACAGAAGCGTGCCAACTCAAGTAGGTGGGGTTAGCAATACCATAGTGCAAAATACCGTCCTATCAGAACCATATATCACACTGAAGCAAAAGCTGTCCTCCTCCATATTGCCTTTAAGATATGGAGCAGGGGGCCTAGGATATGGGGCCACAGCAGTTGAATTCAGGAGGGCATGTGAGGTCACTGGCCTAGTACATGAGTACCTGATTCTCATAGCTTTAATTACTGCTGAAAGCTGATTATGTATCTGACCAGCGGCAAAGAGGAGGCCTTCAGCAGCCCCTGGGCTTTGGCCCTCAGGAAAATTTCCCTTCAAGGTCTATGGCCAATCAGCTCCTGGTGGGAGCCTTTGGGTGACTGCTATGTTTTGCATATACAATGGCATCTGTTGGTGGTATATGCTGAAGTATAGGTTGGAAAATCCTCCAATGTACACCTCTGGAAGAATTTAAAACACAGTGTGAAGGCTCCCTAAGAATACCAATAACTGGGTGCTACCATTCCCCTGTGTCCAAGTTCTGTCCGTTGTTAAAGTAGTGTCAAAAATTCTCTGCAAGTCATCTACCACCATAAAGTCTAATTATTATACAGCATTTCTCATACTGTTACTGACTTTAGGGCCAACAGAGTGGGCTCTGATCTCGAATGAGGAGCGTTCATTCCTGATCATTGCCCGCCCATTTTTTCATGCAGCCATGATCGGTAATATATAGGGATAAACAATCATGACTACAGATTATTGCTGCCACGTGAAAAATGCGATCAATACGTTCATTGATCAATCGGCAGCATCTTTAAACGGGACAGTTACCGGGAACTGGCATCAACAGAAATGTTTGTTCCCAATAATTGTCTCGATCTGTTTCCTGTTGTACCAGTTTTCTGCAGTCTGGTAAAAATCACACTAAAGTCTATTTCTCTGAAGTCAAGTAATTTTGCACATACAGTTGAAACCAGAAGTTTACATACACTATATAAAA
Organism: Bufo gargarizans; assembly: GCF_014858855.1. Taxonomy (NCBI): domain Eukaryota; kingdom Metazoa; phylum Chordata; class Amphibia; order Anura; family Bufonidae; genus Bufo; species Bufo gargarizans. The sequence goes on from NC_058081.1 coordinate 165,453,544, forward strand.
AGACACATATGCATGTTTTTCTCAATATCTGACATGAAATCAGAATAAACCTTTCCTGTATTTGGTCAATTATTCTGCCAAATGCCAGAATAATGAGAGAGAGAGAATAAGAGAGAGAGAGAGAGAGAGAAAATGTTTTAAAGCATTTTTATTACTTTCTGCAATGTCAAAAGTTTACATACATTTCATGAATATTTGGTACCAATGTCCTTAAACTGTATGACTTGGGTCAAACGTTTTGAGTATCCTTCCACAAGCTTCTCACAATAGTTGGTCGGAAATTGGACCCATTCCTGCTGACAAAACTGGTGTGACTGAGCCATGTTTGTTGGTTGCCTTACTAGCACCTTTTCAGCTTTGCCCATACATTTTCAATAGGAATGAGATCAGGGCTTTGTGATGGTCACTCCAAAACATTGGCTTTGTTATCCTTAAGCCACTTTGTAACCAGTTTGGCAGTATGCTTCTGCTTCGGGTCATTGGAAGACCAATTTCCTCTCAAGCTTTAACTTACTGGCTGATGTCTTGAGATATTGCTTTCCACATAATCTTCTTTCCTTATGATGCCATCTATTTTGTGAAGTGCACCAGTCCCTCCTGCAGCAAAACAACCCCACAACATGATGCTGCCACCCCGTGTTTCACAGTTGGGATGGTGTTCTTAGGCTTCCAAGCATCTCCCTTTTTCCTCCAAACGTAACGATGGTCATTATGGCCAAAGAGTTAAATTTTTGTTTCGTCAGACCACAGGACTTGTCTCCAAAAATGTAGGTCTTTGTTCCTGTGTGCATTTGCAAACATTAATCTGGCTTCTTTTGGAGTAATGGCTTCTTCCTGGCAGAGTGACCTTTCAGCCCATGTTGATACAGTACTCGTTTTACTGTGAATATTGACACAATCTTACCAGCTTCCGCCATCAGCTACACAGAGTCTTTTGCTTTTGTTGTTGGGTTGATATGTGTCACGGAAGGTGTACGGGAAACAAGACAACACAAAATTAATATACGACTCACTGGATCCAAAACTAAGGAACAAAAAGGGAGACCCCTGCATCTGACCTGGCACTCTCCCTGACTGCTCAGCCTATGCGAAAATCCCAATGGTAGATGATCGCATATCCTCGTACCTCGACTGGATAACACCTGAACACCCTATAATAGTGAGGGGACACGACCACCGGCTCCCTACACTAGATACGGAGGGAGTCAGGGTCACCTGGGATCCAGCAAACAGAAAAACACAAATGAATGCACAACACTTATCTTGTAGAAGACCAGCATGCACACACACTCCAGGAAGTAATATAAACCGCAAACTGATGCACTATGGGGAGGAATTTAAAGGGATGCAATCAGTACAACTACATGACAGCTGAGAGAGGCTAACGAGATGAGGAACTGAAAGCAAAACAAAGGAAGCTCAAGGAGGAGGTTCTGAAAGGCATCTGTCAGAGCTTCTCAGATGTCTGGTGGTGACAGTATGCACATGTCGGACCAAGCATGTTCATCTCTGGGACACAGAACCCGTCTCCTTCCTGATCGGTATGATGGCTGGACATTCCCATCTTGTTTTTACTTGCGTATAATTGTTTGTACAGATGAACGAGGCACCTTCAGGTATCTTGAAATTGCACCCAAGGTTAAGCCAGACTTGTGCAAGTCCACAATTCTCTTCCTGATATCTTGGCTGATTTCTTTAGACTTTCCCATGATGCTACACAAAGAAGCAGTGTGTTTGAGGTGTGCATTTGAATACTTCCACAGGTGTGTCTCTAATTAACCCAGATGTCACCAACAAACCTAACAGAAGCTTCCAAACACATAACATAATCATATGGGCAGTCCTGAATTGTTTAAAGGCATAGTAATCTTAGTGTATGTAAACTTTTTCCCTTCTTTTTCCCCTTTCACCACTTGCGCAATGGCTTTTGAATAACGCTATCATTTTGATTGAATTATAGAAATAAGTTATGTTTCTCAGTCATAATATACCTTACTTTTAGATTGATTATATGTGCTCATTCATAGTATACTCATTATAATTATCACCCCAGTGCATTTTTCGATTTGTAATATTTATTACTGTCATATAAAAAATGCTCTCTTTTTGATTGATTTCTGCTTTTATATTAGGCTCCTTTCACACCTGCGTTCAGGTGTCCGCTCGTGAGCTCCGTTTGAAGGGGCTCACAAGCGGCCCTGAACGCAGCCGTCTGGCCCTAATGCATTCTCAGTGGAGGCGGATCCACTGAGAATGCATCAGTCTGGCAGCGTTCAGCCTCCGCTCCGCTCAGTGAGCGGACACCTGAACGCTGCAAGCAGCGTTCGGGTGTCCGCCTGGCCGTGCGGAGGCGAGCGGATCCGTTCCGACTTACAATGTAAGTCAATGGGGACGGATCCGCTTGAAGATGACACAATATGGCTCAATCTTCAAGCGGATCCGTCCCCCATTGACTTTCAATGTAAAGTCTGAACGGATCCGCTCAGGCTACTTTCACACTTAGAAAATTTTTCTAAGTTCTAATGCAGACGGATCCGTTCTGAACGGAGCCACCGTCTGCATTAATATGAGCGGATCCGTTCAGAACGGATCCGATCGAACGCTAGTGTGAAAGTAGCCTTACTTTGATTGTAATGGTGTAATGGTGAATTGAACCATGTGCACTGTTAATAAAAGTTTTATTTTTCTTGTTTAAAAAAACTTAAAAACAATTCTCTCTCTCTGTCTCTCTCTTTCATTATTCTGGCATTTGACAAATAGTAATAATTATGGTAATCCTAAATTGACCAAAAACAGGAAAGGTTTATTCTGATTTCATGTCAGATATTGAGAAAAACATGCATATGTGTCTTTTTATATAGTGTATGTAAACTTTTGGTTTCAACTGTCTAATTTCATGTCTATGAATAATGTAATAAACCATAAATAACCAACAATTCTTACCAATCCTGATGTATGATTAATAGGGAGAAACATTGTGTAATAACATTTCCAGTGAATATGAGACTAAGGCCTCATGCACACGACAGGTTTTTTTCACGGTCCGCAAAACGGGATTCTGTTGTTCTGTGATCCGTGTCCGTTTTTTTTTCCGTGTGTCTTCCGTGATTTTTGGAGGATCACCAGACATGAAGGAAAGTTAAAAAAAGGTTGTTTTGGTGTCCGCCTGACCGTACGGAGCCAAACGGATCAGTCCTGACTTACAATGCAAGTCAATGGGGACGGATCCGTTTGACGTTGACACAATATGGTGCAATTGCAAACGGATCCATCCCCCATTGACTTTCAATGTAAAGTCAGGGTATATTTTAACTTGAAGTGTCCCCATCACCATGGGAACGCCTCTATGTTAGAATATACCATCGGATTTGAGTTATATCGTGAAAACTCAGATCCGACAGTATATTCTAACACAGAGGCGTTCCCATAGTGATGGGGACGCTTCAAGTTAGAATATTCTAAGAACTGTGTACATGACTTCCCCCTGCTGCCTGGCAGCACCCGATCTCTTACAGAGGGCTGTGATCCGCACAATTAACCCCTCAGGTGCCGCACCTGAGGGGTTAATTGTGCAAATCATAGCCCCCTGTAAGAGATCAGGTGCTGCCAGGCAGGAGGGGGCAGAGCCCCTCCCTCCCCAGTTTTAAATTCATTGGTGGCCAGTGCGGCCCCCCTCCCTCCCCTGTATTACATTCATTGGTGGCCAGTGCGGCCTCCCCTCTCCCCCCCTAATTAAAATCTCCCCCCATATACTATGGCCCCAGTTGTGCCCTCTTACATATACTATGACCCCAGATCTGTTCCTATACATATATTACGGTCCCAGTTGTGCCCCCATACATTTATTACAGTCCCAGTTGTGCCCCCATACATATACAATGGCTCCAGTTGTGCCCCCATAGATATATTATGGCCCCAGTTGGTGGCGGCGGAGAGTTCGGATCGAAGACCTAGTTTAATCGCTGGGGCTCCGATCGGTAACCATGGCAACCACGACTCTACTGCAGTCTTTGCTGCCATGGTTACTTAGCAATTTTAGAAGCATTATACTTACCTGCTGTCTGTGGCCGGCCGGGCGCTCCTCCTACTGGTAAGTGAAAGCTCTGTGCGGCGCATTGCTTATAGCACAGACCTGTCACTTACCAGTAGGAGGAGCGCCCGGCTGGTCACAGACAGCGCAGGTAAGTATAATGCTTCTAAAATTGCTAAGTAACCATGGCAGCCAAGACTGCAGTAGAGTCGTGGTTGCCATGGTTACCGATCGGAGCCCCAGCGATTAAACTGGGACTCCGATCAGAACTCTCCGCTGCCACCAACTGGGGCCATAATATATCTATGGGGGCACAACTGGGGCCATCGTATATGTATGAGGGCACAACTGGGACCGTAATAAATGTATGGGGGCACAACTGGGACCGTAATAAATGTATGGGGGCACAACTGGGACCGTAATATATGTATAGCAGGTGTGGCCAACCTGTGGCTCTTGAGCCATATGTGGCTCTTTGCTTCTTCAAGTGAGGCTCTAGTTGTGAAGCCAGGAAGCACTCTCCCTCCCCATGCTCATATCTCTTTTCCTGATCGGGCATTGTTACTACTTTGCATCTTCAGCTCACTCTCCGCTAGTTGCACATGGAGATACGCACTATGACCTGACATTGCGCTCATCAGGTCACAGTGGAGAGCATGTCAGACCTGCAGAGTAGCAGGTGCCCTGACCAAGCAGGAGCCCAGTGCCTGATCAGGAGAGGGAATGAGATTTTTTTTAAATTATAGAACTGAGAATGTGGGTCTGATCTGAGTATGGTAGGGGGTGTCCTGATCTGGGCAATGAGGGGTCTGATCTGAGCATGGGGGGGTCCAGATCTGAGCAATAGGGGTCTGATCTGAGCATGAGGTTTCAGATTTGAGCATGGGGGGCAGATCTGAGCATGGTGGTCTTGTTTTAGCATGGGTTGGTCAGGTCTGAGCATGGGGGGGGGTCAGATCTTAAAAGGGCGTAGTTCTGAGCCTGAGGGGTGGGGGAATCTGAGCATGTGGGGGAGATCTGAGCACTGAGGGTCTGACACTGGGAGTCTGATTTGTGTTGTCTGATCCAAGCATTGGGGGTCTGATTTTGGGGTTTGATTTGGAAGTCTGATGACGTTTGGGGATCTTATTGTAGGTCAGATAAGGATTGGGGATCCTGATTTAGGAGTCTGATATGAGGTCTGATGAAAAATATATTTTTATTTTTTTCTCTGCTAATGAACAATAAGAAAAAATATTTTTTAGCAGACCTCAGATCAGATGAAAAATATATTTTTCTAATCTTATTTTTCTTTGTTAAAACCTAGGTGCATCTTGTAGGGCGAAAAATACAGTAACTGTGTGTAAATGTATAGCCTGTGGCTCCTAGTAGTCATACTTTTTTTTTTTGGTGTCTCTTTGTGTATGTAAGGTTAGCCCCCCCTGATGTATAGGGACACATCTGGGGTCATAGTATATGTATGAGGGCACAACTGGGGCCATAATATAAATATGGGGGCACAACTGGGGCCATAGTATATGGGGGGGGGGGATTTCAATTAGGAGGGGGGGAGAGGTGAGGCCGCACTGGCCACCAATGAATGTAATACACGGGAGGTAGGGAGGGGGGCCGCACTGGCCACCAATGAATTTAAAACTGGGGAGGGAGGGAGGGGGGTCTGCCCCCTCCTGCCTAGCAGCACCTGATCTCTTACAGGGGGATATGATATGCACAATTAACCCCTCAGGTGCGGCACCTGAGGGGTTAATTGTGCTGATCACAGCCCCCTGTAAGAGATCAGGTGCTGCCAGGCAGCAGGGGGCAGTCATGTACACAGTTATTTTAGTATATTCTAACCTGAAGCATCCCCATCACCATAGGAACGCCTCTGTGTTAGAATATACTGTCGGATCACGGACGCGGATGACAATCTTGTGTGCATCCGTGTTTTTTCACGGACCCATTGACTTGAATGGGTCCGCGAACCATTGTCCGTCAAAAAAATAGGACAGGTCTTATTTTTTTGACGGACAGGAAACACTGATCACGGACGCGGATGAACAACGGTGCATTTTCCAAGTTTTCAACGGACCCATTTAAAGTCAATGGGTCCGCAGAAAATCACGGAAAACTGAACAACGGACACGGATGCACACAACGGTCGTGTGCATGAGGCCTTACAGGAAGAGAAGAGAATATTGCTGGATATCCAATCACTATAAAAATCTGCCATTCTGTCATGGCAGAAAACATAAAAATCTAAACCAGCATTTGTAATTATGAGAGTATATTATGCCATACACCAGGGTCCTTTACCTTTCAAACCATTCAGACTGCTTTTAGGAGAAGCACAGTGTAGCATGTTTAGGTATAATTCACTATTTCTCTTTTAAGACAAGTGTTTTGTAAACCAGAGGGCTGAATTTGTACTTTAGCATAGCTTACTGTATACACCATGTGTGGTACACTGGAAGTAAGCCTACTGCACTGTCAGACTGGTATGCCTAGGGCCCACCAGTAAAATTTATTCTTGGGGTCCACTGTAAACCTACATGCAAATATTACCTGCTCACCCAGCGCCAACAACAACAAGATGATAATGGGGGACCCTGCAGTGACTTTGAGAGGGCAGGTCCCTGGGAAAAGAGGATGCTGGCTGGCCTGTCTCTGTACCTAGAAATCTTCTCCCCCACCAGAGGTCCATAATTATAAACTAGGTATTCTCCTAAACAATCTACCCAGTTTTTCATATGAACATAGGCTGCTTGAGGTGCTATACATTGCCTATCTATATGTAGTGTGGTCAGTCTACTGAGCTACGGGTATGTGCCACTTGTGCAGTGGGTGATGGACTAGGGGCCCACCCTTGCCCAGGGGCACGCTGGGGGATTTACCTGTTCCCTTGTGGGCCAGTCTGAGCCTGACCTACTGATTAGGCTTAGGCACATACAGTGGATATAAAAAGTCTACACACCCCTGTTAAAATGTCAGGTTTCTGTGATGTAAAAAAAATTAGACAAAGATAAATCATTTCAGAACTTTTTCCACCTTTAATGTGACCTATAAACTGTACCACTGAATTGAAAAACAAACTGAAATCTTTTAGGTAGAGGGCAGAAAAAATATAAAAATAAATTAATATGGTTGCATAAGTGTGCACACCCCTAAACTAATACTTTGTTGAAGCACCTTTTGATTTTATTACAGCACTCAGTCTTTTTGGGTATAAGTCTATCAGCATGGCACATTTTGACTTGGCAAGATTTGCCCAATCTTCTTTGCAAAAACACTCCAAATCTGTCAGATTGCGAGGGCATCTCCTGTGCACAGCCCTCTTCAGATCACCCCACAGATTTTCAATCGGATTCAGGTCTGGGCTTTGACTGGGCCATTCCAAAACTTTAATTTTTTTCTGGTGAAGCCATTCCTTTGTTGATTTGGATGTATGCTTTGGGCCGTTGTCATGCTGAAAGATTAAGTTCCTCTTCATGTTCAGCTTTCTAGCAGAAGCCTGAAGGTTTTGTGCCAATATTGACTGGTATTTGGAACTGTTCATAATTCTCTCTAGCTTAACTAAGGCACCAGTTCCAGCTGAAGAAAAACAGCCGCAAAGCATGATGCTGCCACCACCATGCTTCACTGTGGGTATGGTGTTCTTTTGGTGATGTGCAGTGTTGTTTTTGCGCCAAACATATCTTTTGGAATTATGGCCAAAAAGTTCAACCCTGGTTTCATCAGACCATAACACCTTTTCCCACAGCTTTTGGGAAACTTCAGAAGTGTTTTAGCAAAATGTAGCCTGGCTTGGAAGTTTTTCTTCGTAAGAAAAGGCTTTCGTCTTGCCACTCTACCCCATCGCCCAGACAAATAAAGAATATGGAAGATTGTTGTCACATGTACGACAAAACCAGTACTTGCCAGATATTCCTGCAGCTCCTTTAATGTTGCTGTAGGCCTCTTGGTAGCCTCCCAGACCAGTTTTCTTCTTGTCTTTTTATCAATTTTGGAGGGAGGTCCAGTTCTTGGTAATGTCACTGTTGTGCCATATTTTCTCCACTTGATGATGACTGTCTTCACTGTGTTTCATGGTATATCTAATGTCTTGGAAATTCTTTTGTACCCTTCTCCTGACTGATACCTTTTAACAATGAGATCCCTCTGATGCTTTGGACCTCTCTGTGGACAATGGCTTTTGCTGTGGGATGCGACTAAGAAAATTTCAGGAAAGACCAACTAGAGCAGCTGAACATTATTTGGGGTTAATCAGAGGCACTTTAAATGATATAGCAGGTGTATGCTGACTCCTATTTAACATGATTTTGAATGTGATTGCTTAATTCTGAACACAGCTACATCCCCAGTTTTAAGAGGGCGTGCACACACAGATTTCAGTTTGTTTTCAATTGAGTGGTACAGTTTATAGGTCACATTAAAGGTGGAAAAAGTTCTGAAATGATTTATCTTTGTCTCATTTTTTTACATCACAGAAACCTGACATTTTAACAGGGGTGTGGAGACTTTTTATATCCACTGTATATCCTTGCTATGTACCCCTTGCATGCCACCATATGACACAGCATTATGGAAAGATTCCACCCTTGAAGCAAAGGTTAATAACGCTACGGATGGATGATGACAATGTATTTATTTATTATTAAAGGTATTCAGTTTGCCTCAAGTTTTATTAGTAGTTATTACCATGCAGCTTCTGTTCTGATATGCTTTATCAGTAGAATTGGACGCTTTGAGGTTGAGAACAGTACTTCTTTATTACATGGCTTATCCCAGAAAAATATTCAGCAGTTTTCAAGCTAGTGACAGGATTGGAATACTTTTGTCATTGCATGTAATTGAAAATTTTGCATATCCATCGTGTTATTTAATAAAAATTTATCCGTATAGCGCCACCTGCTGTTTCTTGTTTTTCCTATTTCTCTGTCCACCTCACTGAGATGGCCGCACATGCTCAGTTCCATGCTTCAACTGCCTGCTGAGCTGTGATAGGGAGAGAGCTGCAGCAGAAAGGACACGCCCCCTGAACTGTCAGCTTGAAATAAATCTAGAGCAATGAATGGGAAGATCTCTGGATCCATGTGAGCTATAGGGCTGGTTCTAGCTTTGTTAGAAAGAGAATGACAGGTGCTATAGGATGTCTTAATCATGGGATAGCCCCATTAAGTTACAATCATGTTTGTATGTACACTGCTATATTAACGTATTCCCCTGCTGTACAAAAATAGCAAATTGTTTAAAAAAAAAGCACCTGCTGCAGTATAATATAATTGCTAGGTATGTTATGCCCTAGCTGTCATGCACGTACATCAATAATGCTGCCAAATACTGGCACACAATACAACCCTTCTCTAATACACTTCAGAGTACTGTTGAGTAGATTTAATAATAATTAATTTGCTGTCATGAACCAGTCATCCACAGTTTGGAGCTACGTGGCCCTTTTACCTTGCGCTTACGGCTTAGCACTGTCATTGAGCCGCTATGTTATAAAGTAGTTTGTTAAACATGAACAGTTTTCTGTCAAATGGATTCAGACTCAAACAGTTGTTTGTTATGCACAGTATTGATTAGTGGCAGGGCTCCAATGCCAATTAAGACCAGGAAAAGAAGATTTAGACTTACTCCCTGGTCAGTACTGCAGCAGTACCCGACTTATCCCTCCGCAGCTTTTTCTCTGCTAGCTGTCTGTCATTCATTTTTAAACAAGTCACAGAAATACCCCTGACATCTACATTATACAATACTGTACAAAAAACAAACAAACAGCCTATTAAAGTGAAAGACCTGTTCTCCTCCATAACTAAAATCATCCAAACACTAGGGAGTAGCTTGTGGGGTCAGACGGGTGTTCCTTTAGCCCAACAGAGGAAATTATCCTCAACGTCTAAACCCTATATCATCAATTAAGTTTGATTATATAGTTTTCAATCACAAAAATATACCCAATTAGCAAGTTATTGGATCCAAAGGGAGCTTAAAGGGTTTTCTTCTCTTGGTGTCAAATCCTGGACTCACCAAAGATTCCTGTAGTATTCTGCTGGGCCACTATGACCCTGATTGCTCTGTAATGTATGTGAGTGTGTATATATATATATTGGACCATCATTTAATTTTCAACAGGACAATGACCCCAAACACACCTCCAGGCTGTGTAAGGGCTATTTGACCATGAAGGAGAGTGATGGGGTGCTGCGCCAGATGACCTGGCCTCCGCAGTCACCGGACCTGAACCCAATCGAGATGGTTTGGGGTAAGCTGGACCGCAGAGTGAAGGCAAAAGGGCCAACAAGTGCTAAGCATCTCTGGGAACTCCTTCAAGACTGTTGGAAGACCATTTCAGGTGACTACCTCTTGAAGCTCATCAAGAGAATGCCAAGAGTGTGCAAAGCAGTAATCAAAGCAAAAGGTGGCTACTTTGAAGAACCTAGAATATGACATATTTTCAGTTGTTTCACACTTTTTTGTTATGTATATAATTCCACATGTGTTAATTCATAGTTTTGATGCCTTCAGTGTGAATCTACAATTTTCATAGTCATGAAAATAAAGAAAACTCTTTGAATGAGGTGTGTCCAAACTTTTGGTCTGTACTGTATATATATATATATATATATATATATATATACAGTGTTGGACTGTGGTGCCTAGGGCCCACCAGTAAAATCTATTTTGGGGGCCCACCATACAGATACATTCAATTATTACCTGCTCAAACAGCAGCAAGATGCTACCAGATGATTGATTATGGGGGTTCCTGTAGTGACTTTGAGAAGGTAGGTCCTGGGGAGAAGAGGACACTGGCAGCTTTCCTCTATACCTAGAAGTTACCTCAGCTCTGATCGTGTCTGTAATAATAAACTGGGGAGTTTCTTAGTTTTTTTATATGAACATAGGCTGGTTGAGGTGCTGCATACTGAATGTGTGTATGTAGTGCATTAAGTCTATTGCGTTATGTGCCACTTGTGCAGGGGGTGGGAGACTAGGGACATACCTTGCTCAAGGGCCCACCGGGGGATTCCCCTATACCTCTGTCGGCCAGTCCTGAGCCGAAAGATAGATAAATATATATATATATATATATATATATATACATATACATTCAGACAGTTCCTCATCACATGTATACGTCTGCATTAAATAATATATTATGCGACTGAGTAAAAACCTATAATTTAAATAAGGTCTGACAGCAATTGTGACCATAGTACATGTTCACAGCGATAGGACAAACATATTTTGTGGAGCTTTTCTCATCAGGGGCTTTATTCTACCAGATTCTGCTCCTTAAATGAATTGGCCCATCTGGAACACTGATCACCAGAACGGGCCCCCAGAAGTGAATATAGAGCAGCCGCACATGCTAGGCCACTTTTGTTTTACCATTATGAGAGTCCCAAAAAGAGTGGAGCAATCCCATAGAGGTGACTGGAGCGGTGGCCGTGCAGGTGCGGTGCGCTGTCCATTCACTGGCTAAGGCCAAGAACTGTCTTTCAGCTAATTTCGAAGCTCCTATAGAGATGAATGGAGAGCATGCCACACATGCACAGCATGCTCTCCTTCACTTCAAGGGCCCCACACCTATCTGACATTGATGGCATATCCTAGCGATATGTCATCAATGTCCCAGATGGGCCAACCCCTTTAAGTGCACTGGAGGCAGAGCTTCACTATGAAGTGCCCTCTGCTGTGGTATCAGTCCAGGAGACCACTATGGCTGTGGGCAGGTGCTGTAAAGGAGCTTAAAGCAGAATGCACTTCACAGTGGAAGCACCAACTCCAATGCACATGCAAGGTCTTGTCAAATCTGTCAGCAATCTGCATCCTTTTCATGTGAATAAGGTTGCAGCAACTCGATTCAAATGCAATCAAAATTTTCCAGGATTACTGTAATTTAAGCACTATCACATAAAAAAAAAAAAAAAAAACACAGTAGCATCCTACCTGTCATTGCAAGAAAAAGTAAGTGAGCCCTTTGGAATTACATGGACTGTAATGATTACTAATAAATCTAGTCTGGTTGTAAGCCAGTGGTCCCCAACGACCGGGTCGTGGTCCAGTGCTGGGCCTTGGATGGTTTGCTGCTGGGATGTGGGTACATGGAGGAGAAGAGATCAGGTGGGCATGAGCACACTCATACACAGGCTATGTTCTCATCTGCGACGGCACAGCGGGAAGGAGGGAGAGCGTTCGTTCCCACTATGACGCCGGCCAGCGCAGCCACTGCCACCAATGAAATTACTGAGGAAGGGGGAGTCAGGGAGGGCTGTAAGATTGTCAGCCACTGCCCCACCAATGAAAATATTTGTATGGAGGGAAGGGGAAATAACACTGAAGCCCAGAAGTTACTCTTCCTGTCAAGTGCACAGCATCTGGAGAGGGTGAAAGAGAGTGGTCAGTAAGACATCAGCAGAGTCCAGTGACCACCAGTCCCTTCTTTAATTTACATCATCCCTTACTTTTATGCAACAAATTCAGGTACAGTTATTTTGCCAGCCTGAATGAAGGCAGGCAGATAAGAATGTAATATGTAAGGCCTGTTCGGCATAGAACAGCCTGCCAAAGCTATCTGGTTCTGACATTGCCAGATGTTACTAGACTGCCGGTCGGCCCCCATTGTAATAGTCCTGGGGAGATCCATCCACTACCCGCCAAATATTACAGTATTCAGCCAAATACTGCTGCATAGTCAATGGGGTCAGTAGGCATTCCAGTAACATCCAGCAGTGTCGGCTCCACATAGCTCCGGCAGGTTGTTCTCTGCCAGAACTCTGCCAGTAGGGGGAAACTTTACAAGCCATTTTAAATGTAATAATTATGCAGAGTTATATATTTTAATATGCATGTTTTGTTATGTGCTTGATTCAGTCAATCAGCACCCCCGACCCTCAGTTCATCATTATTTCTGGGATACCTTGACACATCACCACTGATGCCAGTCATTGCCTGGCATCACCCCTTCCATTTCAGAAGTTTACATGTGTGGACCAAAGTGCAGTGAAGACAGCAGTGGACCCAGGGAGCTGGAACTGAGCAGTGGGAAAGAGGTAAGTACTTTTCCGTTCACAGGTCTGGCGGGCAGAGGGCGAATTTAAAATAGAAGAGAATCCTGGATAAATCCTTTAATTATCACAAGACATCTGGGACCGGAGGCAGCAAAGCTCCAGACTTCGATTCTTCTTCGATTATATTTCACAGTTGAGATGAGGTTCTGGTGTTCTGTGCAGAGCCCAACTATATTGTCAGTCCTCTGCACATCTGATAGCTCTCTATGCACCATACGACAAACACTTTACTACTCCATGACTATGAGGCATGCCAAACATCACCTTAACTACTCCGGCACTATGCTATCTCATGGAGCCTATATGGTACAATGCTACTGCAACAGAAACCATGTTGGCCACCGTGTCCACCATTTGCAGTGCAAAATATACAAAATGTTAAAGGCACAGTACCTATACCATAACACAACAAACAATGAAGCACAACTTCACTGGCATATCAACATAAATGCACAATACAAGGGGTCATTATACAGTTGAAACCAGAAGTTTACATACACTATATAAAAAGACACATCTGCATATTTTTCTCAATATCTGACATGAAATCAGAATAAACCTTTCCTTGCCAAATGCCAGAATAATGAGAGAGAGAGAATGTTTTAAGGCACTATTTTCTAAGGGATGCTGATCAGTGCTATGAAGAATTATACAGTCTCTGGTTATATCACCATACTGACAGTTGTCAAAAATTTGCAAATTTTCACGGATGGAAAAGGCACTCATTTCCACTGTTGCAATGGTTGCAGCTACTATGGTAAATCATCTCATTAAATGTTTATCTGACTTGTGGAATCCAGTCATTAGTGGCAATATTCAATACTGCAGATCACACACTAAAGAATTAATATCCAAGGGAATACCTGAATGGGGAAAGAAAGGTAATTGTCCCCCCGGCGTCTTTAACAACCAGCTGACCAATGTTAAAAAATGGATAGATAACTATGGTAGTTAGCTTACAACATAATGAATAGCCGAAATACATAGCACTTCCACGGCTGTATAATTGTTTACTGGCCTTCCCAATTCTGTGAGAAAAAAAGAAAATCCATACTTTACATTATGTCCAGAGACTAGAAGAATGAAGTAATTAAACACGTTCCAAGCTGTTATGTAATAAAACTTGCCATCATTAGCTTGCAAAACACTAAAAGTTTACTGAGAATTCAGCAAATTTGAACCCTGACTTTCCTGAGCAGCAAATTAACTATTGGCAAAATGTATAATATGGATCTTTATTCTCCCCTCAAAAGTCAATGCAGTCTAAAAGCAAAGGTCAGTAATGTGATCACTTGGACTTCTACATATGGAGAAACATCTCTATAGAAGGCCAAAAAAGTCAGCCGAGTCTAGAAATATTTTAGGCCACAGCAGTTACCCCTTCCCACAAATGGATGTACTATTATGTTAGTTATAATTGTGGTCGCCTAACTACAATAGGTCTTAAAGGAGTTATGCAAGAATTAGGGAGGTTTTGGCAAACCCCCTACACTTGGTCAGACCAGTAAAGGGAAGCTTACTTGCCTGCCTCCCAGTGCTGGCTCTCTGCTCCTTCTTCCCCCAGCCTGCTAGGGCTCTTTCACCCTAAGCATCCAGTTTGACATTGCCTGCAGCCATTTGTCATGACGTAAGGGGAGCCAGTCATCACCTCAGCCAGTGATTGACTGCAGGCAAAGTCAAGCCGGATGTTTACAGCGAGGGAGCCCAGAGGAGCATCACTGGCCTGGAGGAAAAGGAGGGGGGAAACAGTGAAGGGAAGCTGGTAAGTAAGCTAACCTTTACAGGTCAGAGCAAATTTGAGGTGGGAAAACTTCCTTGTGATATTGGCTGGTGGTCATGGACGACCAGTCATCTGAATAGGCTTTATTTAATATACCTTATTTTTCCTGCATCAACCACAGAGGCTCCTTTCTAAAAAAGGTCTCTGATAAAGGCCGTATTTAATGGAACTTACAGAAACTAGAAGATCCCTCTTCGGCTTCAGCAGTTTAAAAGATTGTTTGCCACATCGGTCATGATAGGCCATTATAGGAGGATCGTGGCGAGGCTCGGACTGTGCGTCTACCTGAAATCTAGGATTTAAGTCATCATGGCAGTTTCTGCCCGTGCCACACAAAATATAAAGTTATGAACAAATAGTCAATGTTTGAACCTGCTGGCCTTTGTCTTAAAAAGGAGAATTCTCTGAGGATGCCAGTAACGACAAAATAGGACCATTGATTGCAACTAAAACTAAATAATTTGCATTTTTCATTGTGTTTTCTTTTTTTTTGGGGGGGGGGGGGGGGGGAGCATGCAAGGGTTATATCAGTAGTTTTAAAATCATAGTCATAACATTTCGCCAGTTATGCAACAGTGAAATGTACAACTGAGAAAGCCAGTCAGATGACTAGTGTTGATCGCGAATATTCGAATCGTGAATATTAATCGCGAATATCGGCACTTCAAGACTACGTGAAGATTTAGAATATAGTGATATACATTCATAATTTCGAATATTCTAGATTTTTTTCATCAGTAACCTCCCTCCTTGCTTGTGGGCCAATGAGAAGGCTGCAAGGTCTTTGTCTGAGCTTATAGGAAATAGGAAAGCTGCCTACCCCTTACTATATAAGAACCTCCCCAGCAGCCATTTTCTACAGTTTTTTTTAAAGTTCTGAGAGAGAGAGACAGTAGGGTCATTGCTGTGCTCTGTGCTTTCCACTCATTACATTAGATAGTTAGTTAGCTTATATATATAATACAGATAGTTAGTGTAGGTTATATCCTGATATAGTGTAGCTGTGCAGGGTGTTAGGTAATGTGATAGGATCTGCTGTCCCCGGAAGAAGCCAGCGTGTCTGGCGAAACGGTGTTGGGAGGCGGCGGCTGAGGAGCCAGCACACGGCGGGTATTTACTACATTTATGTTTCTCCACATGCCACTTTTGCTCTTTCCTTTTTCCTTGGTTTTGTCCGGGAGTTTCATGCACCTTATAGACAGATGAATGTGGATGCCTGCTTTTTAATGCTGTTCGCAGTGTCCCGTATGTGCTGACCCCTCAGCCTCCTCCTTGGTTTTGTGTCCTCCATTTTGTTATGGCTGCTGTCTAAAATAATTATCTATGTACTGTATTGTAATATTTTACCTTTAATAAAGTTTGTATTTACCACTTTCTCACTGCAATTTGTTTGTGGTTCAGTTTACATGTTTTCGCCCTCTTCGTAGTATTAAAGCTATTGATCCGATTATCATATTGGTGGCATTATATATATGTTCGCCCAACTATTCGTGAAATATCGCAAATTCCAACATAGCCCCTGCCGCTCATCACTACAGATGACCAGCAAAAACATCATGTAGAAAAAAAACTTGCTCTGACTTATTACTACTAATATACCATGACCTGGAAGAATGAGAACCTTCACAGACAAATGTCAGGGTTGGGCCCTCACACAGCACAGAATTAGCATCCGATCAGATGTACACTTGGGGAGAATGACTCCAAAGACATACAGATGGGGAATTTAGATTGTGAGCCCTGTTGGGGACAGTGTGACGCCATTGTTTGTAGAATATGTCAGCGCTATATAAATGCATAAAAATAAATAAATACTAATCTAAACTAGACAGCCAGTCTAATGATCCACCACATTTATTACTGTGGCACACAATGTGTGATACATTTGGCATATCTTGCAAGAATTTAGACACTTGGGCGTGTTTTGATACCAGAGCCAAGTTGGTATAAAATGCGTCAGGAAGTTGCATTAAAAAAAACTTGCTAAGGGCAGGTTCATATCATCTTTATGGATTCCGTTTTTGTTTTCCGTTCTAACATGGTTATAACGGAAAATAACAGAATCCATAAGACGGAAGTCAAAGCGGTAGCCTTTAAGAGGTATTTCGTCTTCATCCTTCATAATACAAGTCTATGGGCAAGCATAACGGATCCGTCCTGGTTTCCATTATGCAGAAGTCCAGTCCTACATAACAGAAACCAGGACGGATCCGTTCTGCTGCCCATTGACTTGTATTATGATGGAATGCAAAACGGAAGCCTTTAAAAGGCATTCCGTTTTGCTTTCCATCATAATAGAAGTCTATGGGCAATCATAACGGATCCGTCGACAGGACTTTGTTTTACGTCTTGCATGACGGGAACCAGACGGATCCGTTATGGTTCCCATAGACTTCTATCATGATGGATCAAAACGGAATACCTCTTAAAGGCTTCCGTTTTGACTTCCGTCTTATGGATTCATAACGGTGATGTGAACCCACCCTAACACTTTAGTAAAAATGTAAGACAAAGAATAGACATGTGAGAAAAAGATGGCGAGCATGGCACAGGAATCAATTCTCTTTGGCACATTTAATAATAAATTAGTCTAAAATTAGATGCAACATTTTGGACCAAAAATCTGCCTGATTTGGGTGCAAAATAAGCCAGAATTCAGTCGCTGCCACAATATTAAATGTGGATCAGTGATTTCATCTGACTTAGGCCTCATGCACACGGCCGTTGTTTGGGTCCGCATTCGAGCCGCCGTTTTGGCGGCTCGGATGTGGACCCATTCATTTTGTGTGCTGTCCGCATCCGTTGCTCCATTCTGTGGCCCCGCAAAAAAAATATAGCATGTCCTATTATTGTCCGCAAAATGGACAAGAATAGGCAGTTATATCAATGGCCGCCCATTCCATTCCGCAAATTACAGAAGGCACATGGGCGGATTCCGTTTTTTGCGGATCCGCAGTTTGCGGACCGAAAAAAACGTCATGGTCGTGTGCATGTCGTGTGCATGTAGCCTTGCGGTCCGCAAATTGCGGATCCGCAAAAAACAGATGCTGCCTGTGTTCCTTCCGCAATTTGCGGAACGGAACAGGAGGCCCATTATAGTAATGCCTATTCTTGTCCGCAAAACAGACAAGAATAGGAAATGCCTCATAATTTTTGCTGGGCCACTGAACATAGCAAAGTGCTGTCCGCATCTTTTGCGGACCCATTGAAATGAATGGTTCCGTATACGGACCGTATATGGAATCAAAATACGGCCCGTATACAGAACGCATGAGCCCTTAGGTCTTTTTTCCATTCCATTTTTGCTGATTCCGTTTGCGGTCCATATGCAGAACCATTCACTTCTATGGTTCCGGAAAAAAAACGAATGTACTCCGTGTGGATTCCTTTTCCGTATTTCAGCATATCCGTTCCGTTGAAAGATAGAACTTGTCCTATTATTGCCCGCAAATAACGATCCGCGGCTCCATTCAAGTCAATGGGTCCGCAAAAAATACGGAATGCATTCGGAACACATTCATATGTATTCATTTTTTGCGGGTCCATGCCCACTTTGATCATGTGTTTACTATTAAAACACATTACTGTACTTTACATTAATGATTAAAAACTTTATGTTTCTGTTTGCCATCCGCAAACAACGGATCGCATACAGAAACCATACAGAGATTTCTTGCGGAACGGAAATGAAAACACAACGGAAACAAAAACCGGAACAACGGATCCATTAAAAACGGACCGCAAAATACTGAAAAAGGCATACAATACGCTCGTGTGCAAGAGGCCGTATCTTACAAATAATGCAAAACCTGGTCTGATATAAATGTGCGCCCCTTTTCTGTGACGTAAACTACAGTATGATTTGTCCACGTGAGTGATTCGCAATGGGTATGTACAGACATCAAAGTCAGTTAGGAGATATAAAAATGATCCTGCCCTGCAAGGGTTACCATCCGTAGAAATAAAGCAGCCTCCACAGTGATAAGAAATGTCTTGTTTTATTATACTATTTAGCACATAAAACATCACAATAGCATCTTGATGAGCCCGGTGTTCTATCTTGTCACTTTTAGCCACAATGACAAAAAGCGCCATATGACAAGGGAAAATATAAAGATGCTGAAATCTAAAGAAAACAAAAACACAATTTTGCTGTGGATGCTATCTGCCACTGTACCATTACAATTTATTGCCGAGGATGAGAGTGAACACTCTATCTTCTTAGAGCACACTCTATGCCTACAAACAAGTACATTCTACAGCTATTCAATTTACTGTATTAATGGCTCTCTGCTCCCCTATCGTGTACAGCTTTTAAAGAGGATAACAAATTGCTTACTCACTGTACTATGTGCCTTTGATTTCCTAAATATATTCCTATCAGCGCTAATGCAGAAATCTATACAATTGTTCTATAGAATATTTGACCTACTGTAAAATGGTACTTTATATCCTTTAAAAATAAAGTTTTATAGCATCACTACATAATTCCGGCCCTGAACTCGATCTATTCTTGTTGTATGCAGTCAAAAACAATTACCTTTCTTTGCATTCACAGCTCTTTCTAATAGAAAAGAGGGCAAAACTGTATATTAAGCTGCATGTCTGGCTATAACTATGATGAACATGGTACAGTTTCAGATAAATAATTAGCACTGCAATGTAATCAATAAAGTCTTTTGGTAATTAGCTTATACCAAATTAAACAGAAAGTAAGACACTGACAACTAGGATTGGGAAATGACACTGTTTTCCTTTATTTTACAAAACTATCACAATCACCCATAGATGTATTTGGGCTCCACTTTATCTCAGAAAACCTTATTTCATAGAGGGACATACAAAGATTTATATGGAAACATGGCAACTTCCAATAGATGTCTTATTGGGGGACTATTCTCTCCTAGAAGCAACACGGGGTGTATCAGCTGTAGTGTTACGGTCAAGTAGACGTCCTGGTGCAACCTTGGCGCAGATAAGTCACGAGCAAATGGTAAAATGCAGGTACAGCAAAATAGTTCACTTTGGGCATAGTAGGACAAGATTACGACCTCCTTCCACCAGCAGAGGTCATCTAACATTGTGGGGTGTGCAATAGTCTTTACCGTCCAATCTGTATAGTTCTTAAATGTTGCTAACAGTTCAACATGTGGCCCAAATGGTAATAATGGTATCTCTGTTTGTAGTGTGACAAATTATAAGCCTTCCTTAATGCAGGGGTATCATGTCTAGTTGACCTGCTCATTAAAAATCTGGGGTCTACCTTGTAGCTTCTCAACCATAAAGAATCCATGTAACACCCAGCTGTACTGACTACTTTAAATGCCCACAGCACCAGTCTCAGAACTAAGTAATACCAGAAGTACCAGACACCTGTGACGTAGCACAGGACAACTGACGGACAGAAGAATTGGCCACAAGGTCCACATGAGTAATACGACATACCTATTCCCATTCATTCTCATGCTTATGTTGACCAGTCACAGTTCCCCACCAATAATGGTGCCTGGAGTTGTACTTTGCCAGTGTCATGTTTGTTGGGAATGGCTAAATGAATGCACTGGAGAAACACCAAAGCCTTATGTAAATACACCATAGTTATGCATATAAAGAGCACTTAGAGTAATAAACATGTAACTAAACATGACTAACTATATACACATGCCTAAATAAATAACAGTAGCGTGCTCACCATGTGGCACCTTTGATGGATGGAAAGAACATATTAAAACACAGTTCACACCCTACCAAGGCATGTTGTGCCACCATCCTTCAACATACAGTATGTACACTATATGGACAAAAGTATTGGGACACTCCTTTTAAACAGTATAAAATGGAGAGCTAAGCCATGCAGTTTGCCTTTACAAACATTTGTGAAATAAAAGCCTCACTGAATTCCAGTGTGGTCATGTATTAGGATGCCACCATTACAAGTCTGTTTGTAAAATTTCTTCCCTCCTACATATTCCACCATTAACTGTGCGTGATATTATAATAAAGTGGAAGTGTTTAGGAACCACTGCAACTCAGCTATGAAGTGACAGAGCACATAAAGTTATCTCCGAGCTCTTAGGCGCATAGTGCATAAAAATCACCAACGTTCTGCTGACTCAATAACTGCAAAGCTTCAAACCTCCTCCAGCATTAATATCAGCACAACAAATGTTCACCAGGAACTTCATGGATTGGGTTTCCATAGCCAAACAGCATGTAACCCTTACATCACCAAGCACAATGCCAAACGTCAGATAAAGTGATGTAAGGCATGTCTCCACTGGACTTTGGATTAGTGGAAATGTGTTCTGGGGTGTGCAACGAGCGCCTCCAACCAGGGCCCTCTATATAACGCGACCCAGGTGGAGGAATGCCGAGTGGTATAGTGCGGCCTAAAATGTCCCTTTATGTGTGTCACGGTGCCCCTACCTGTATACCGCTGGCAGGGCCGGTGACCATAACTTAAGCCATAGCTAAAGAAACAAGCCTGGGGCGAAAAACAATAAGGCCCCCCCCCATGACACTTGATTACTTTTACAGAAGAAACTGTATATTGTGGGGCACAGTGTAGGCTATATATGTATAACATAAACATATTTCATGTGAAAACTTACAATTACTTAGCTTGACCCTTGGGGATCTCGGACACCACTTCAACACTTTGGCTGGTGGGCTCGGCGGAGCTGATGTGTTTTATCCTAATAAGAAAGATTTAATAATAAGGATTTGGAGAAGGGGCAGAGGGATAGCAGAGCAGGGAGAGGCTGGTGCTGCTACTAGGGGGTCATACCATGGGGGAGTAATAAAGCCCACCATAATGCCCCCCCCCCCAGTAGAAATAATTCTCCTTATAATGTGACAGTGCAAAAAATACCCCCTTGTAATACCCCCAGTTGAGCTAATGTCCCCATAGTGCCCCCATAATGTGCCAGTATAAAATACCCCTATATAGTGCCCCCAGTAAATGCCCCCATAGTGCTCCTCTCCCCCCCCCTTCCTCCTAATGCCCCCCATAATGTACCAGTATAAAATTCCCCATATATAGTGCCCCAGTAGATGCCCTCAGTGTCCCCCATAATTTCTAAGTCTAAAATACCCCTTCTCAGTGCCCCTGTAGATGACCCCATAGTGCTCCTCTCCCACCTTCCCCATAGTACCCACCATAATGTGTCCTAGTAAAAAATGCCCCTATACAGAGCCCCCATATAAAATAGCCATTCGTTGTGGCCCTATAGTGCCCACCAATAATGTGCCAGCAAGAAGTGCCCCCAATAATGTGCCAGAAATAAGTGCCCCCATAGATGTCCCCAATAATGTGCCAGTAAAATGTGCCCTCATAGATGCCCCCCAATCATGTGCCAGTAATAATAGCCCCCCACCATCATGTGTCAGTAAAAAGAGCCCCCCATATCATGTGCCAGTAGCCAGAGCCCCCCTATATCATGTGCCAGTAGCCAGAGCCCCCCTATATCATGTGCCAGTAGCCAGAGCCCCCCCCTATATCATGTGCCAGTAGCTAGAGCCCCCCCTATATCATGTGCCAGTAGCTAGAGCCCCCCTATCATGTGCCAGTAGCCTGAGCCCCCCATCAACATGCGCCAGTAGCCATAGGCCCCCCTATCATGTGCCAGTAGCCTGAGCCCCCCATCAACATGTGCCAGTAGCCATAGGCCCCCCTATCATGTGCCAGTAGCCATAGGGCCCCCTATCATGTGCCAGTAGCCATAGGGCCCCCCTATCATGTCCCAGTAGACATAGGCCCCCCCGATCATGTGCCAGTGGCCAAGCCCCCCCCCCATCATGTGCCAGCCCAGTAGCCACCAGTATTGACAACAACAACAAAAAAAAAACGTATACTTACCTCCATGTCAGCGATGTGATGCAGGCCTCTTCTGGCCTGTGTCTTGCGCTGTACGGCCCCTGCGCCGGCCTCTGATAGGCTGCTGGCCTAGTGCCTGCAGCCTATCAGAGGAAGGGGCACACCTTTCCCTCCCCTGCCCTGCTGCACAGCCATCTGTATCGCTGTCCTGAGGACGGCGATACAGATGACTGGAGATGAGCGCTTCCACAATGGAAGCGCTCATCTCCGTGTGACACGTGTCCACAGTCCTGCCTATAGTTAGTTGCGTGCCGGCGCACCGGCCCTGCTCACTAGAGCGGCGGCGCAGCATGAGGGGCGCCACCGGCCACTTAAAAAACGTTTTTCTTTTTTAAAATCGGACGTTTTTTTTTTTCCCACCGGCTGCCTAGGTCGCCTTACAGGTGGCGCCGGCCCTGACCGCTGGACCCCAGGCTTTGGCTCTGAAGCAATAAATAGGGGAAATAATTGAGGGATTTGGAAAGAAAGATTGAGTCCAGACCTTGTATGTAGTTGAACATCAGCTTTACTTTGCATAAACGTCTATCAGAAACAATCTTCAAGCTTTGTCTTAGTCCCAGCTAGCTTTAGCATTAAACTGGCAGGCTTCTTCAATAACTCTTCTTGCTTTCTCTCTCTCTGCTGTACTGACAGGCTGAATAGGTAACTTGGCTTCCTCTGTAAGCTGCACTTTCTCTCTGCCCCCTGCACACCTGTCCCCTAGCAGGGGATAAGCTAGACTGGAACTAACTGGTCCCCACCCTTCCTGCAGGAAGTTGGACTAGCCCACTCCTCTCCAGAGGGGGGTTATAATGGAATGGAAGGTTCCATTCTATCTAAGATAGCTTTTCCGTGCTTTCTGCCACCTGCTGGTGAACTAGGCACATTACATGAACAGTTACATAACATTAAAAATGCACAGTGTGGAGGTGCATAAGATGACATGATGTTAGACCAATAAAGACAGTAGCAAGGTGCAGAAGTGGTACCACCACTCTGGGGTGTTACATGGAGCTATGCATCAGGCTTCTCTGTCTGGCAGTCTGATGGACAAGTCTGGGTTTGGTGAATATCAGGAGAAGGTTACCTGCCTCACTACATTACGCCTACTATAATGTTTAGTGGGGTTGTTTTTCACGGATTGGCCTAAGCCCCTTAGCTCCAGTGGAGGGAAATATTAATGCTTCATAGAAAGACATTTTGGACAATTGTATGCTTCCAACTTTGTTTGAAAAGTTTGGGGAAGGCTCTTTTCTGTTTCAGCATGAATGTGTAAAAAGGAAGGTCCATAAAGGCATGACTGGATAAGTTGGATGCATAGGAACCTCACAAATGCTTTGTATGAATGAGCAAGAGACACACTCCAAACTCTTGTAGAAAGCCTTCCCAGGGGAGTGAAAGCTCTTTTAGCTTCAAAGAGGCAAACCAACTCCATATTAATGTCTACGAATTCATGGATGTCATAAAAACTCCTGGAGGTGCAATATGTAAATGTTCTATACTTTTGTCCATATTGTCCTTGTCTGAAGTTCAACAGACTGCAATTTCATTTACACAAACTGGTGTTTTTAACTTTTTAAAGTTTTGAGACTGGGAAAGTGTTGTAAACATACAAACCGGATTCCAAAAAAGTTGGGACACTATACAAATCGTGAATAAATACTGAATGCAATGATGTGGAGGTGCCAACTTCTAATATTTTATTCAGAATAGAACATAAATCACGGAACAAAAGTTTAAACTGAGAAAATGTACCATTTTAAGGGAAAAATATGTTGAATCAGAATTTCATGGTGTCAACAAATCCCCCAAAAGTTGGGACAAGGCCATTTTCACCACTGTGTGGCATCTCCCCTTCTTCTTACAACACTCAACAGACGTCTGGGGACCGAGGAGACCAGTTTCTCAAGTTTAGAAATAGGAATGCTCTCCCATTCTTGTCTAATACAGGCCTCTAACTGTTCAATCGTCTTGGGCCTTCTTTGTTGCACCTTCCTCTTTATAATGCGCCAAATGTTCTCTATAGGTGAAAGATCTGGACTGCAGACTGGCCATTTCAGTACCCGGATCCTTCTCCTACGCAGCCATGATGTTGTGATTGATGCAGAATGTGGTCTGGCATTATCTTGTTGGAAAATGCAGGGTCTTCCCTGAAAGAGATGACGTCTGGATGGGAGCATATGTTGTTCTAGAACCTAAATATATTTTTCTGCATTGATGGTGCCTTTCCAGACATGCAAGCTGCCCATGCCACACGCACTCATGCAACCCCATGCCATCAGAGATGCAGGCTTCTGAACTGAGCGTTGATAACAACTTGTGTTGTCCTTGTCCTCTTTGGTCCGGATGACATGGCATCCCAGATTTCCAAAAAGAACTTCGAATCGTGACTCGTCTGACCACAGAACAGTCTTCCATTTTGCCACACTCCATTTTAAATGATCCCTGGCCCAGTGAAAACGCCTGAGCTTGTGGATCTTGCTTAGAAATGGCTTCTTCTTTTCACTGTAGAGTTTCAGCTGGCAACGGCGGATGGCACGGTGGATTGTGTTCACTGACAATGGTTTCTGGAAGTATTCCTGAGCCCATTCTGTGATTTCCTTTACAGTAGCATTCCTGTTTGTGGTGCAGTGTCGTTTAAGGGCCCGGAGATCACGGGCATCCAGTATGGTTTTATGGTTTTATGGCCTTGACCCTTACGCACAGAGATTGTTCCAGATTCTCTGAATCTTCGGATGATGTTATGCACAGTTGATGATGATAAATGCAAAGTCTTTGCAATTTTTCACTGGGTAACACCTTTCTGATATTGCTCCACTATCTTTCTGCGCAACATTGTGGGAAATGGTGATCCTCTCATCTTGGCTTCTGAGAGACACTGCCACTCTGAGAAGCTCTTTTTATACCCAATCATGTTGCCAATTGACCTAATTAGTGTTAATTGGTCTTCCAGCTCTTCATAATGCTCAAATTTACTTTTTCCAGCCTCTTATTGCTACTTGTCCCAACTTTTTTGGGATTTGTTGACACCGTGAAATTTTGAATCAACTTATTTTTCCTTTAAAATGATACATTTACTCGGATTAAACGTTTGATCTGTCATCTACGTTCTATTACAAATAAAATATTGACATTTGCCATCTCCACATCATTGCATTCAGTTTTTATTCACGATTTGTATAGTGTCCCAACTTTTTTTGAATCCGGTTTGTATTATATTTACAGTTAGGTCGCACAACACATAAGGAAAATTCTATATATTCAGTTTTATACATTACATACCATCCTTCAGTATATGATGCACTATGCAATGTGAGGTTTTGTACCATTGCCTCATCATGCAGCCTTTGTAATGCGTCAGCGTCCATGCAGAGATCGCTGCTGCACGCTAATTGTCATTGATAGCTGGGATCCCCATAGAAAAGCTAGGGACAGTTTTTCACCATCCTTGCCTTCCCTACAGCTCTATCCCTGCCCACCCCACCACTCTGTACACAGCGCTGCCATTTCCTGATCCGGTCCCAGAGGTCATGTGATGGCTGGGGGCCGGGAGTCTGCGGAGCTGGCGGAGTCTCAGCAGACCCAGATCAGCTCTGCAGTGAGGCTGCACAACCCTGTACAACCTGTCTGAGGGTTGCATTCTCTTTGTAACTGGGGCTACTATGGTAAGTCAGCCCCAATGACAGGAGAAATTAGCAATAAAAAAAAAGTATTGTATGGCCTGCCGCAACACAGCTTCTAGCCCTGCCCCCAGCCACCATGACCCATGCATTTCATAGATCAAAATGGCCGTTATAGAAAGGGGAAATAATAAAAAAATATATATATTCTAGTTGCAGGTTGTGCTATTAACAAAGAAAATAAAAAATGTGGAAAAATGTTTTTTACATTTTTCCTTTTTGCAAAAAAAAAATAAAATAATAATACTAAAGTAAAAAAATTACATAAATATAAAACCCCACGCATCCCTGAAAAAAGTGCAGAAATGAATTACATAACTAAACGCAAAAAAAAAAAGTTATGGCTTTCAAAGATGCATGTGCTAAAAGAAAATGAAAAATGCGTCCGTCAGGAAGGGGGGTAAGTAGCCTGGTCAGGAAGTGGTTAAATGACATCGTCCGAAATAGGGAAACGCAGATACAGAAAATCCGGTCACGGTAAAACAACATTCGTACCATACAGGGGGTCTATTCCAGTAAAGTCAAGGAATAGGTCAGAACTGTTACTCACATACTTCTTTAAAGTCCAGTTCATATCTTCCATGGAAATAGCTGAGGCAACGCCACAATTCTTGAAAAGTTGACTGTTCTCGTCCCTGTCTACCTGAGTAAACTTATTTCATTGCAGCAAATGTACAGTATGACAACAGCGTGGCAATAAAGCGCCTGAATCCCAGCGGCTGATTCCATCGCCCTGTTGTTAATAAATATATATCTAAAATGTGTCTTTGCAAAGTCAAAGAGCGCCAGAGGCATAATAGTGACTAATGCACTGGAGCTAATCATGACGTGTTTAACAGAGCCAGGTCTGCCTGCTCAGGCATAAATATTCCCTAGCTTTAACCCATGGATTTCTGCAGTCTAAAAATAAATGACCCGTGGATTACATCCAAACTCCGTGCTTTAATAAAGGCCCCTAGTTCTGAGCGGTTCATACGTAAGACAAAGCTTTTACCATGAGAAGGATTTGCTACTTCAGCCATTTGACAGGACGTGACAGTGTATACACAGCCAGTCCCCGGAATTATAAAAAAAAAATTGAATCTGAGATGACGGCATTACATTTTCCATTGCAAATAGGGAGACTTCGGGTAATAACTTCAGAAATTAATTTCTGCTGTAAAAAAGCTTTTGCGAACTCGGGTTCGGTTCCAAGTGGTACCTTGGAACCGAACCTGAGTTGAGTAAAAGATTTTTTACAGTAGAAATACATTTCTGAAGTTATTACCTGAACTCGGGAGACTTTGCGAAATAATAATTTAGGCTCATCTGAGCCAATACATTCTAATACTGTTTGGCGCGTACAGTGTTCTAACGAAGGTTTATGCGAATCGACTTCGGATGTTTCATCTAAAGTCGATTTACCCATCCTTAATTTAAAAATTTTTAAAAAAAAACATTTTTATTAAGATAAAAATATTCTTAAAGAGGTTTTCTTATCTGAGAAATTGATGGTATATCACTAGACTATGCCATCACTTTATGATTTAACCAGTGAGACAAAGATCATGAGAATTAAAGGGCAACACCTCTGGTATAGCATCTGTATCCCCTTCTTTGACCAGTGGTTGGTTGTGCTGGGAACTGCAGCTTGGCCCCATATGGGCCAGCTGCAGTTCACACAACAGCCTGGTGGAGGGGCAGGGACAACATAAACCAATACTATGTCCCCCTCTTCCTGACTCTCGATGAGGGTTTATGACCTCCACCAGTCATAAACTGATTAAATATCCTAGCACAGTGATGGTAAACCTTTTAGAGACCGAGTGCCCAAACTGTAACCCAAAACCCACTTATTTATCACAAAGTGCCAACACAGCAATTTACCCTGAGTACTACAGTCCAATATAGTATATCTTCCATGTACTTTATCATTTAGATATAATAGCCTGCCTACATTCAATGCGCTGCCCGTGCAGTTCAAAGTGCGCCCTGCACTGATGAATGGCAGGAAGAGTCTAACCATAGACTTTTTCCAGGGCGTGGGTGCCCACAGAGAGGGCTCTGAGTGCCGCCTCTGGCACCCGTGCCATAGGTTCGCCATCACTGTCCTAGCAATTTGCCATTGCTTTATATGATTAGGAAAGTTGTTACATTTTTTTTACTCTTTCTAAGCTTCATATGCTTCTAAGTATGAGGTAGCTCATATTTGTTGTCACTCAGACTCCCTCAAACCAGATGTATCTGGTTGTATTGAATGTTTTAGGTGACAACAAGTCAAGGACATTTTTACAGATGGAATTTTAGTCTCAGTAATTATACATTTTCTAGGGAAATGTTCTTTATCAGCGTTGACTGGGAATATCTATCTTTGATTATATGCTGGTTATATAACTTCTATGTTTGATGTTTGAGAACATCAACAAACAAAGGTGTAACTTCAAACTCCAGGGCCCCAGGGCAAAGTCTACAACAGGACTTTCACCCACAGCACCATGTTGGACAGTAAAATTCATACTGAGAGACCAATGTAGAGCTACATTCAAATACTACCTGCTTAAAAAGTGGCAGGCAGCAGTAAGACACTCAAGATAATGGATTATGGAGTACCTGCAGCCACTCTGAGAAGCCAGGTCCCTGAGGAAAGTTGATACTTGCTAGCGGCCTCTGTGCCTAGAAGTCTTCTCCGCTCCATGATGCATCTAATATAAATTGGGTAGTTTCCTAAATAATTTAACCAGTTTTCTAGGCTGGTTGAGATGCTGTAAGCTGCCTATTTGTTTGTAGTGCAGTCAATTTACTGTACCATGTGCCACTTATACAAGGAGTGGGTGGGGGACTGTGGACCCATCCTTTCTCAGGGGTCATCCAGGGATTCATCTGTTCCTCTTTAGGCCAGTTTGAGCCTGCACAGTACCATGTGCTAGTTAGAATATTGATGTTTATTTATTTGGCAAGAGAACTCTTCAGACACCGGGACCCAGGTGGGGCTGCTGTTTCTGCACACCCTGTACCCAGGGGCGTAACTACCATAGCTGCAGACCAGGCGACTGCTATGCGGCCCAGGACAAGAGGGGGCCTAGTCTTAGTTGGGATTATCTCCTCTTCTACTGGAGGTGAAAACTTGGTCAGGACTCTACCCTCTAAAGGAACAACTTTTAGCAAATGAGACCAAAAATCATGGCCCAAGGGTCATTGAAAAGGGTTTAGGCAGAAACCCTTCTGCCCTGTGTGGGGGGCCTGGTTTAATCCTTGCTATGGGGCCCTTACTTCTCCATGTACGCCACTGCCTGTACCAACCCTTAAAATAAGGGTCTATTATTTAAAAGGGTTTTTCCAGATTTCATAACTGATGACCTATCCTCTGAATACTGATAGGTCATCAGTATCTGATTGGTAGGGGTGCAACCCCTGGGACCCCCACCAATCAGCTGTTTGAGAAGGCACCCGTGCTCCTGTGAGCGCTGCAGCCTTCTTTCAGCTCACCAAGCATAGCGCCTAACATGATAAAGTGGTTGTACTTGGTATCGTCACTGGCCTAGGAAAAGCTGAGAGAAGGCCACAGCATAATTGCGAGCGCTGGTGGCTTCTCAAACAACTGATTAGGGGGGTCCCGGGTGCCAGACCCCTCCAACAATTAGATACTGATGACCTACCCAGAAGATAGGTTATTAGTTAGGGTGGGTTCAAATCTGCGTTCTGGATTCCGTTATGGATTTCCGTTATAAAATGGTTATAACGGAAAATAACGGAATCCATAAGACGGAAGGACAGATCCATTATGCTGCCCATAGACTTGTATTATGACAGAATGTAAAACAGAAGCCTTTAAAAGGCATTCTGTTTTGCTTTCCGTCTTAAAAGAAGTCTATGGGGAAGCATAAAGGATCCGTCTGGTTTCCGTTATGCAGAATAGAGATAAAAGTGCTGTCGACAGGACTTTGTTTTCCGTCTTGAATAGCGGGACCCGGACGGATCCGTTATGATTCCCCATAGACTTCTATTAAGACGGATCAAAACGGATTGCCTTTTAAAGGCTTCCGTTTTGACTTACATCTTATGGATTCCGCTATTTTCCGTTATAACCATTTTATAACGGAAAGCTATAACAGAATCCAGAACGCAGATGTGAACCCACCCTTATAATGTCTTGGAAAACCCCTTTAAGACTATTCTGAGATTATAAAGAGCGAATGTCCAGCCAATGCTGCCTGACCAAGTAAAGTTCTTTGTCTCCTTATTTGCCTTGAGTATATCGTGGAGGAACACGCACCAGGCAGCTGCTCAGCAGAGCTTCAGTTCAGCTCTTGGTGTTTACGCCTTCATAGCCCAAAACTCCTACCTATTGTCCCCATTCTGCTAAGCACGTATTTCCCCCTCTCTTTTCATTGTCATTTTGTAGCTCGGCCTCCCTTGGTGAAGTCTCCTGATGTGAGGGATGTGGTGATGTCTGTCCTAATAACTTGAAAGATGTTACAGGAAAGATCTGCCAGTAGCTGAATGAATGGCTGCAGCGGGTTTCACAGTAGATACGGAACAGTTTTTGAAACTGCCCAATGCCATCGAGGCAGGGGGTTACAGCTCTTCTACAGGGGGATAAGGCAATACAAATACAAAGTAACTGCAGTGTTTGTAGCAGTTTGAAGAGGACCTGTCACCACAAAATACAATGCACTCTGCAGGCAGCGTGTTACAGGGCAGGACAGGCTGAGCAGACTGATACCTCGTTCTATCCAATGAAACTTGTCATTTGTACAAGCTGCCTGCAAATTGCATTGCATTTTGTGGTGACAGGTTCTCTTTAAGAAGGGGAAACGCATAACGACCATATGCCCACAAACAGGATGAAAGAGTGGCAGCTCCTTAGACCTGACATGGGAAAGCTTCAGTAATGAGTCCTAAATCTGACTTTGAAGCTGCACACACTTTTCTAAACACATTGGGCGAGATTTATCAAAACTGGTGTGAAGGAAAACTGGCTTAGTCGCCCATAGTAACCAATCAGATTCAGCCTTTCTTATTTCAGAGCTCTTTAGGAAAATTAAAGGTGAAATCTGATTGGTTGCTATGAGCAAGTATTTGGTGACTTTTTGAAGCCAGAATTCTGGAGTAAAGGAATGATAAATCAGGGCTTTGCAACTTTTTGCACATAAATGTTGCGACTTTTCCCATTTTCACACCACACCAATACCAAGCAGCACGTATAAAAATGAAGTGCGGAACAAAAAGCAGCATGCTCTATCTTGGGGCAGAATCAGTGCTGAATTTCCCAACAAAATGAATAGGAAGCAGAAAAAACAGCTCCATGTAAGTCCATGTGTCTTTTGTGCATTTTCCGTGTGTTTTTTTTTGTGCAGATCTGTGGCCTTAAACACAAACCAGGTGCAGATCTTCCCCTTATACCTTATGTCTGTGGAGGCTTCGCTCCTGGTTTTGGCTCACAATCACTGATGGAAATCACTGACCAAACACTGATGTGTGAATAAGTATTTAATTTTGGCCCCAGACATGTATTAGGATGGAGCAAAAAGGAATGCCTCTTAAAGGGATCCGTTTTGCATTCCGTCCTAGAATTCCATTATATTCCACTATAACTGTTATAATTGAACCCGATAATGGAATTTATAACGCTGGTGAGAACCCACCGTCAGACTCAAGACTTACCCTCGTGATAATGACCCCGATTCTGATGTGTCACAAAAAGTGCATCATGGCATTTAGGGCTCGTTCACATGAACGTTTTTTGCGTTCCGTATACGGTCTGTATACGAAACCATTCATTTCAATGGGTCCACAAAAAAACGGAATGTACTCTGTGAGCATTCCGTTTACGTATGTCCGCATTTCGGTTACGCTACATTTTGAGTCTTGTCCTATTATTGTCCGCAAATCACGTTTCGTGGCTCAATTCAAGTCAATGGGTCCGCAAAAAAAATGGAACACATACGTAAATGCATCCGTATGTCTTCCGTATCCGTTCTATTTTTGCTGAACCATCTATTCAAAATTTTATGCCCAGCCCAATTTTTTCTATGTAATTACTGTATACTGTATATGCCATATGGAAAAACGGAACAGAAAAGGAAACACAACGGAAACAAAAAACGTAACAACGAATCCGTGAAAAACGGACCGCAAAACACTGAAAAAGCCATACAGTTGTGTGAAAGAGGCCTTATAGATATGGTGTATTCCATATTTTCAATGTACTAATGCCAGAAAACTGGCATTACTATGTGTATCCATTGTGTACTGTTCCATTGTGTATTATAATTGTATATTTTATATCGCCATCAGAGATTGGAAAGACTACTTGACAGTGGTGTAACTAGAGTTCTATGCGCCCCAGGGCAAACTATGAATTGGGGCTCCTCACCCCCATTAACTCGCAACCCCATTACCCCACCCCCCGCCACTCGCTCTGTATATATATCTCACTTGGCCCACACCCAGACTGTATATATTTCATTTGGCCCCCAGACTGTATATATTTCATTTGGCCCCCAGACTGTATATATTTTATTTTGACCCCTTGTATATAATTGAATGATTGGCTGCCCCCCTCTCACTCTGTATAGATTTTATTTATTTGTGGCCCCCTCTTATATGGCTGGCGCAGGCCCCCTTTATAAATTCAGTTCATAGGGCCACCCTCTCTGTATTGATTTTATTTCATTTTTGGGCCCCCCTGGCACTTTTTAAATTCAATTCATAGTGCCGGGTCGGTGCCGGGTGCCCCCAGTATGGGTCATCCCATCTCACTGGCAGCATCATCACGTCTTCCCGCAAGACCCGTGACTAGAGTTGAGCGAACACCTGGATGTTCGGGTTCGAGAAGTTCGGCCGAACATCCCGGAAATGTTCGGGTTCGGGATCCGAACCCGATCCGAACTTCGTCCCGAACCCGAACCCCATTGAAGTCAATGGGGACCCGAACTTTTCGGCACTAAAAAGGCTGTAAAACAGCCCAGGAAAGAGCTAGAGGGCTGCAAAAGGCAGCAACATGTAGGTAAATCCCCTGCAAACAAATGTGGATAGGGAAATGAATTAAAATAAAAATTAAATAAATAAAAATTAACCAAAATCAATTGGAGAGAGGTTCCATAGCAGAGAATCTGGCTTCCCGTCACCCACCACTGGAACAGTCCATTCTCAGATATTTAGGCCCCGGCACCCAGGCAGAGGAGAGAGGTCCCGTAACAGAGAATCTGTCTTCATGTCAGCAGAGAATTAGTCTGCATGTCATAGCAGAGAATGAGGCTTCACGTCAGCCACCACTGCAACAGTCCATTGGCATATATTTAGGCCCAGCACCCAGGCAGAGGAGGGAGGTCCCGTAACAGAGAATCTGTCTTCATGTCAGCAGAGAATTAGTCTGCATGTCATAGCAGAGAATGAGGCTTCACGTCAGCCACCACTGCAACAGTCCATTGGCATATATTTAGGCCCAGCACACACACAGGCAGAGGAGAGAGGTCCCGTAACAGAGAATCTGGCTTCATGTCAGCAGAGAATCAGTCTGCATGTCATAGCAGAGAATGAGGCTTCACGTCAGCCACCACTGCAACAGTCCATTGGCATATATTTAGGCCCAGCACACACACAGGCAGAGGAGAGAGGTCCCGTAACAGAGGATCTGGCTTCATGTCAGCAGAGAATCAGTCTGCATGTCATAGCAGAGAATCAGGCTTCACGTCAGCCACCACTGCAACAGTCCATTGTCATAAATTTAGGCCCAGCACCCAGGCAGAGGAGAGAGGTCCCGTAACAGACAATCTGGCTTCATGTCAGCAGAGAATTAGTCTGCATGTCATAGCAGAGAATGAGGCTTCACGTCAGCCACCACTGCAACAGTCCATTGGCATATATTTAGGCCTAGCACACAGGCAGAGGAGAGAGGTCCCGTAACAGACAATCTGGCTTCATGTCAGCAGAGAATCAGTCTGCATGTCATAGCAGAGAATGAGGCTTCACGTCACCCACCACTGCAACAGTCCATTGGCATATATTTAGGCCTAGCACACAGGCAGAGCAGAGAGGTCCCGTAACAGACAATCTGGCTTCATGACAGCAGAGAATCAGTCTGCATGTCATAGCAGAGAATGAGGCTTCACGTCACCCACCACTGCAACAGTCCATTGGCATATATTTAGGCCTAGCACACAGGCAGAGCAGAGAGGTCCCGTAACAGACGATCTGGCTTCATGTCAGCAGAGAATCAGTCTGCATGTCATAGCAGAGAATGAGGCTTCACGTCAGCCACCACTGCAACAGTCCATTGGCATATATTTAGGCCTAGCACACAGGCAGAGGAGAGAGGTCCCGTAACAGACAATCTGGCTTCATGTCAGCAGAGAATCAGTCTGCATGTCATAGCAGAGAATGAGGCTTCACGTCAGCCACCACTGCAACAGTCCATTGGCATATATTTAGGCCCAGCACCCAGGCAGAGGAGGGAGGTCCCGTAACAGACAATCTGGCTTCATGTCAGCAGAGAATCAGTCTGCATGTCATAGCAGAGAATGAGGCTTCACGTCACCCACCACTGCAACAGTCCATTGGCATATATTTAGGCCCAGCACCCAGGCAGAGGAGGGAGGTCCCGTAACAGAGAATCTGTCTTCATGTCAGCAGAGAATTAGTCTGCATGTCATAGCAGAGAATGAGGCTTCACGTCAGCCACCACTGCAACAGTCCATTGGCATATATTTAGGCCCAGCACCCAGGCAGAGGAGGGAGGTCCCGTAACAGAGAATCTGTCTTCATGTCAGCAGAGAATTAGTCTGCATGTCATAGCAGAGAATGAGGCTTCACGTCAGCCACCACTGCAACAGTCCATTGGCATATATTTAGGCCCAGCACACACACAGGCAGAGGAGAGAGGTCCCGTAACAGACAATCTGGCTTCATGTCAGCAGAGAATTAGTCTGCATGTCATAGCAGAGAAGGAGGCTTCACGTCAGCCACCACTGCAACAGTCCATTGGCATATATTTAGGCCCAGCACACACACAGGCAGAGGAGAGAGGTCCCGTAACAGAGAATCTGTCTTCATGTCAGCAGAGAATTAGTCTGCATGTCATAGCAGAGAATGAGGCTTCACGTCAGCCACCACTGCAACAGTCCATTGGCATATATTTAGGCCCAGCACACACACAGGCAGAGGAGAGAGGTCCCGTAACAGACAATCTGGCTTCATGTCAGCAGAGAATTAGTCTGCATGTCATAGCAGAGAATGAGGCTTCACGTCAGCCACCACTGCAACAGTCCATTGGCATATATTTAGGCCCAGCACACACACAGGCAGAGGAGAGAGGTCCCGTAACAGAGAATCTGTCTTCATGTCAGCAGAGAATTAGTCTGCATGTCATAGCAGAGAATGAGGCTTCACGTCAGCCACCACTGCAACAGTCCATTGGCATATATTTAGGCCCAGCACACACACAGGCAGAGGAGAGAGGTCCCGTAACAGACAATCTGGCTTCATGTCAGCAGAGAATTAGTCTGCATGTCATAGCAGAGAATGAGGCTTCACGTCAGCCACCACTGCAACAGTCCATTGGCATATATTTAGGCCCAGCACACACACAGGCAGAGGAGAGAGGTCCCGTAACAGAGAATCTGTCTTCATGTCAGCAGAGAATTAGTCTGCATGTCATAGCAGAGAATCAGGCTTCACGTCACCCACCACTGCAACAGTCCATTGGCATATATTTAGGCCCAGCACCCAGGCAGAGGAGGGAGGTCCCGTAACAGAGAATCTGTCTTCATGTCAGCAGAGAATTAGTCTGCATGTCATAGCAGAGAATGAGGCTTCACGTCACCCACCACTGCAACAGTCCATTGGCATATATTTAGGCCTAGCACACAAGCAGAGGAGAGGTTCATTCAACTTTGGGTAGCCTCGCAATATAATGGTAAAATGAAAATAAAAATAGGATTGAATGAGGAAGTGCCCTGGAGTCCAATAATATATGGTTATGGGGAGGTAGTTAATGTCTAATCTGGACAAGGGACGGACAGGTCCTGTGGGATCCATGCCTGGTTCATTTTTATGAACGTCAGCTTGTCCACATTGGCTGTAGACAGGCGGCTGCGTTTGTCTGTAATGACGCCCCCTGCCGTGCTGAATACACGTTCAGACAAAACGCTGGCTGCCGGGCAGGCCAGCACCTCCAAGGCATAAAAGGCTAGCTCTGGCCACGTGGACAATTTAGAGACCCAGAAGTTGAATGGGGCCGAACCATCAGTCAGTACGTGGAGGGGTGTGCACACGTACTGTTCCACCATGTTAGTGAAATGTTGCCTCCTGCTAACACGTTGCGTATCAGGTGGTGGTGCAGTTAGCTGTGGCGTGTTGACAAAAGTTTTCCACATCTCTGCCATGCTAACCCTGCCCTCAGAGGAGCTGGCCGTGACACAGCTGCCTTGGCGACCTCTTGCTCCTCCTCTGCCTTGGCCTTGGGCTTCCACTTGTTCCCCTGTGACATTTGGGAATGCTCTCAGTAGCGCGTCTACCAACGTGCGCTTGTACTCGCGCATCTTCCTATCACGCTCCAGTGCAGGAAGTAAGGTGGGCACATTGTCTTTGTAGCGTGGATCCAGCAGGGTGGCAACCCAGTAGTCCGCACAGGTTAAAATGTGGGCAACTCTGCTGTCGTTGCGCAGGCACTGCAGCATGTAGTCGCTCATGTGTGCCAGGCTGCCCAGGGGTAAGGACAAGCTGTCCTCTGTGGGAGGCGTATCGTCATCGTCCTGCCTTTCCCCCCAGCCACGCACCAGTGATGGACCCGAGCTGCGTTGGGTGCCACCCCGCTGTGACCATGCTTCATCCTCATCCTCCTCCACCTCCTCCTCATCCTCGTCCTCCTCGTCCTCCAGTAGTGGGCCCTGGCTGGCCACATTTGTACCTGGCCTCTGCTGTTGCCAAAAACCTCCCTCTGAGTCACTTCGAAGAGACTGGCCTGAAAGTGCTAAAAATGACCCCTCTTCCTCCTCCTCCTCCTCCTCCTGGGCCACCTCCTCTTCCATCATCGCCCTAAGTGTTTTCTCAAGGAGACATAGAAGTGGTATTGTAACGCTGATAACGGTGTCATCGCCACTGGCCATGTTAGTGGAGTACTCGAAACAGCGCAACAGGGCACACAGGTCTCGCATGGAGGCCCAGTCATTGGTGGTGAAGTGGTACTGTTCTGTAGTGCGACTGACCCGTGCGTGCTGCAGCTGAAACTCCACTATGGCCTGCTGCTGCTCGCACAGTCTGTCCAGCATGTGCAAGGTGGAGTTCCACCTGGTGGGCACGTCGCATATGAGGCGGTGAGCGGGAAGGCCGAAGTTACGCTGTAGCGCAGACAGGCGAGCAGCAGCAGGATGTGAACGCCGGAAGCGCGAACAGACGGCCCGCACTTTATGCAGCAGCTCTGACATGTCGGGGTAGTTGTGAATGAACTTCTGCACCACCAAATTCAGCACATGCGCCAAGCAAGGGATGTGCGTCAAATTGGCTAGTCCCAGAGCTGCAACGAGATTTCGCCCATTATCGCACACCACCAGGCCGGGCTTGAGGCTCACCGGCAGCAACCACTCGTCGGTCTGTTGTTCTATACCCCGCCACAACTCCTGTGCGGTGTGGGGCCTGTCCCCCAAACATATGAGTTTCAGAATGGCCTGCTGACGTTTACCCCGGGCTGTGCTGAAGTTGGTGGTGAAGGTGTGTGGCTGACTGGATGAGCAGGTGGAAGAAGAGGAGGAGGAAGCCGAGAAGGAGGAGGTGGCAACAGGAGGCAAAGAATGTTGCCCTGCGATCCTTGGCGGCGGAAGGACGTGCGCCAAACAGCTCTCCGCCTGGGGCCCAGCTGCCACTACATTTACCCAGTGTGCAGTTAGGGAGATATAGCGTCCCTGGCCGTGCTTACTGGTCCACGTATCTGTGGTTAGGTGGACCTTGCCACAGATGGCGTTGCGCAGTGCACACTTGATTTTATCGGATACTTGGTTGTGCAGGGAAGGCACGGCTCTCTTGGAGAAGTAGTGGCGGCTGGGAACAACATACTGTGGGACAGCAAGCGACATGAGCTGTTTGAAGCTGTCTGTGTCCACCAGCCTAAATGACAGCATTTCATAGGCCAGTAGTTTAGAAATGCTGGCATTCAGGGCCAGGGATCGAGGGTGGCTAGGTGGGAATTTACGCTTTCTATCAAATGTTTGTGAGATGGAGAGCTGAACGCTGGCGTGTGACATGGTTGAGACGCTTGGTGACGGAGGTGGTGGTGGTGGTGTTGGTGGTACATCCCCTGTTTGCTGGGCGGCAGGTGCCAACGTTCCTCCAGAGGCGGAGGAAGAGGCCGAGGCGGCAGCAGCAGAATAGGCCGAGGCGGCAGCAGCAGAAGAGGTAGCAGGGGGAGCCTGAGTGACTTCCTTGGTTTTAAGGTGTTTACTCCACTGCAGTTCATGCTTTGCATGCAGGTGCCTGGTCATGCAGGTTGTGCTCAGGTTCAGAACGTTAATGCCTCGCTTCAGGCTCTGATGGCACAGCGTGCAAACCACTCGGGTCTTGTCGTCAGCACATTGTTTGAAGAAGTGCCATGCCAGGGAACTCCTTGAAGCTGCCTTTGGGGTGCTCGGTCCCAGATGGCGGCGGTCAGTAGCAGGCGGAGTCTCTTGGCGGCGGGTGTTCTGCTTTTGCCCACTGCTCCCTCTTTTGCTACGCTGTTGGCTCGGTCTCACCACTGCCTCTTCCTCCGAACTGTGAAAGTCAGTGGCACGACCTTCATTCCATGTGGGGTCTAGGACCTCATCGTCCCCTGCATCGTCTTCCACCCAGTCTTGATCCCTGACCTCCTGTTCAGTCTGCACACTGCAGAAAGACGCAGCAGTTGGCACCTGTGTTTCGTCATCATCAGAGACATGCTGAGGTGGTATTCCCATGTCCTCATCATCAGGAAACATAAGTGGTTGTGCGTCAGTGCATTCTATGTCTTTCACCGCTGGGGAAGGGCTAGGTGGATGCCCTTGGGAAACCCTGCCAGCGGAGTCTTCAAACAGCATAAGAGACTGCTGCATAACTTGAGGCTGAGACAGTTTCCCTGGTATGCATGGGGGTGATGTGACAGACTGATGGGGTTGGTTTTCAGGCGCCATCTGTGCGCTTTCTGCAGAAGACTGGGTGGGAGATAATGTGAACGTGCTGGATCCACTGTCGGCCACCCAATTGACTAATGCCTGTACCTGCTCAGGCCTTACCATCCTTAGAACGGCATTGGGCCCCACCATATATCGCTGTAAATTCTGGCGGCTACTGGGACCTGAGGTAGTTGGTACACTAGGACGTGTGGATGTGGCAGAACGGCCACGTCCTCTCCCAGCACCAGAGGGTCCACTAACACCACCACGACCATGTCCACGTCCGCGTCCCTTACTAGATGTTTTTCTCATTGTTATGGTTCACCACAACAACAAATATATTATTTGGCCCAATGTATTGTATTCAAATTCAGCGGGATATAAATTTGAGGCCTAGTATTTAGGCGCTGGGTGACCGGTATGGATTTAGTGACAGAATTAGACTTGGAAATGCACAGAAGCGTGTGTGTGAAGTTATTCTGAATGACCCTATGTGCACCTTCAATATGATCTACCCTTTTAGGGATAGATTTCAAATAGCTCTGATATAGCAGAAACGACTAAATTATGAAATTGCTAAATTGGGAATTGTATTTCAACCCAGAACAAAAAATGTGCTTTGACGGACACTAAATAACTTTCCCAGCCACAACAGGACAGCGGTAACGAGAGATTTAGCGGGATATAAATTTGAGGCCTAGTATTTAGGCGCTGGGTGACAGGTATGGGTTTAGTGACAGAATTAGATTTGGAAATGCACAGTAGCGGGTGTGTGAAGTTATTCTGAATGACCCTATGTGCACCTTGAATATTATATACCCTTTTAGGGATAGATTTCAAATAGCTCTGATATAGCAGAAACCACTAAATTATGAAATTGCTAAATTGGGAATTGTATTTCAACCCAGAACAAGAAATGTGCTTGAACGGACACTAAATAACTCGCCCAGCTACAGCACTAGGGACAGATTTAGCGGGATATAAATTTGAGGCCTAGTATTTAGGCGCTGGGTGACAGGTATGGGTTTAGTGCCAGAATTAGACTTGGAAATACACAGTAGCGGGTGTGTGTGAAGTTATTCTGAATGACCCAATGTGCACCTTGAATATTATATACCCTTTTAGGGATAGATTTCAAATAGCTCTGATATAGCAGAAACCACTAAATTATGAAATTGCTAAATTGGGAATTGTATTTCAACCCAGAACAAGAAATGTGCTTGAACGGACACTAAATAACTCGCCCAGCTACAGCACTAAGGACAGATTTAGCGGGATATAAATTTGAGGCCTAGTATTTAGGCGCTGGGTGACAGGTATGGGTTTAGTGCCAGAATTAGACTTGGAAATACACAGTAGCGGGTGTGTGTGAAGTTATTCTGAATGACCCAATGTGCACCTTGAATATTATATACCCTTTTAGGGATAGATTTCAAATAGCTCTGATATAGCAGAAACCACTAAATTATGAAATTGCTAAATTGGGAATTGTATTTCAACCCAGAACAAGAAATGTGCTTGAACGGACACTAAATAACTCGCCCAGCTACAGCACTAAGGACAGATTTAGCGGGATATAAATTTGAGGCCTAGTATTTAGGCGCTGGGTGACAGGTATGGGTTTAGTGCCAGAATTAGACTTGGAAATACACAGTAGCGGGTGTGTGTGAAGTTATTCTGAATGACCCAATGTGCACCTTGAATATTATATACCCTTTTAGGGATAGATTTCAAATAGCTCTGATATAGCAGAAACCACTAAATTATGAAATTGCTAAATTGGGAATTGTATTTCAACCCAGAACAAGAAATGTGCTTGAACGGACACTAAATAACTCGCCCAGCTACAGCACTAAGGACAGATTTAGCGGGATATAAATTTGAGGCCTAGTATTTAGGCGCTGGGTGACAGGTATGGGTTTAGTGCCAGAATTAGACTTGGAAATACACAGTAGCGGGTGTGTGTGAAGTTATTCTGAATGACCCAATGTGCACCTTGAATATTATATACCCTTTTAGGGATAGATTTCAAATAGCTCTGATATAGCAGAAACCACTAAATTATGAAATTGCTAAATTGGGAATTGTATTTCAACCCAGAACAAGAAATGTGCTTGAACGGACACTAAATAACTCGCCCAGCTACAGCACTAGGGACAGATTTAGCTGGATATAAATTTGAGGCCTAGTATTTAGGCGCTGGGTGACAGGTATGGGTTTAGTGCCAGAATTAGACTTGGAAATACACAGTAGCGGGTGTGTGTGAAGTTATTCTGAATGACCCAATGTGCACCTTGAATATTATATACCCTTTTAGGGATAGATTTCAAATAGCTCTGATATAGCAGAAACCACTAAATTATGAAATTGCTAAATTGGGAATTGTATTTCAACCCAGAACAAGAAATGTGCTTGAACGGACACTAAATAACTCGCCCAGCTACAGCACTAGGGACAGATTTAGCGGGATATAAATTTGAGGCCTAGTATTTAGGCGCTGGGTGACAGGTATGGGTTTAGTGCCAGAATTAGACTTGGAAATACACAGTAGCGGGTGTGTGTGAAGTTATTCTGAATGACCCAATGTGCACCTTGAATATTATATACCCTTTTAGGGATAGATTTCAAATAGCTCTGATATAGCAGAAACCACTAAATTATGAAATTGCTAAATTGGGAATTGTATTTCAACCCAGAACAAGAAATGTGCTTGAACGGACACTAAATAACTCGCCCAGCTACAGCACTAGGGACAGATTTAGCTGGATATAAATTTGAGGCCTAGTATTTAGGCGCTGGGTGACAGGTATGGGTTTAGTGCCAGAATTAGACTTGGAAATACACAGTAGCGGGTGTGTGTGAAGTTATTCTGAATGACCCAATGTGCACCTTGAATATTATATACCCTTTTAGGGATAGATTTCAAATAGCTCTGATATAGCAGAAACCACTAAATTATGAAATTGCTAAATTGGGAATTGTATTTCAACCCAGAACAAGAAATGTGCTTGAACGGACACTAAATAACTCGCCCAGCTACAGCACTAGGGACAGATTTAGCGGGATATAAATTTGAGGCCTAGTATTTAGGCGCTGGGTGACAGGTATGGGTTTAGTGCCAGAATTAGACTTGGAAATACACAGTAGCGGGTGTGTGTGAAGTTATTCTGAATGACCCAATGTGCACCTTGAATATTATATACCCTTTTAGGGATAGATTTCAAATAGCTCTGATATAGCAGAAACCACTAAATTATGAAATTGCTAAATTGGGAATTGTATTTCAACCCAGAACAAGAAATGTGCTTGAACGGACACTAAATAACTCGCCCAGC
Source organism: Bufo gargarizans (assembly GCF_014858855.1). Lineage (NCBI taxonomy): Eukaryota > Metazoa > Chordata > Amphibia > Anura > Bufonidae > Bufo > Bufo gargarizans. Next base: position 165,496,380 of record NC_058081.1, read on the forward strand.
TACAGCACTAGGGACAGATTTAGCGGGATATAAATTTGAGGCCTAGTATTTAGGCGCTGGGTGACAGGTATGGGTTTAGTGCCAGAATTAGACTTGGAAATACACAGTAGCGGGTGTGTGTGAAGTTATTCTGAATGACCCAATGTGCACCTTGAATATTATATACCCTTTTAGGGATAGATTTCAAATAGCTCTGATATAGCAGAAACCACTAAATTATGAAATTGCTAAATTGGGAATTGTATTTCAACCCAGAACAAGAAATGTGCTTGAACGGACACTAAATAACTCGCCCAGCTACAGCACTAAGGACAGATTTAGCGGGATATAAATTTGAGGCCTAGTATTTAGGCGCTGGGTGACAGGTATGGGTTTAGTGCCAGAATTAGACTTGGAAATACACAGTAGCGGGTGTGTGTGAAGTTATTCTGAATGACCCAATGTGCACCTTGAATATTATATACCCTTTTAGGGATAGATTTCAAATAGCTCTGATATAGCAGAAACCACTAAATTATGAAATTGCTAAATTGGGAATTGTATTTCAACCCAGAACAAGAAATGTGCTTGAACGGACACTAAATAACTCGCCCAGCTACAGCACTAAGGACAGATTTAGCGGGATATAAATTTGAGGCCTAGTATTTAGGCGCTGGGTGACAGGTATGGGTTTAGTGCCAGAATTAGACTTGGAAATACACAGTAGCGGGTGTGTGTGAAGTTATTCTGAATGACCCAATGTGCACCTTGAATATTATATACCCTTTTAGGGATAGATTTCAAATAGCTCTGATATAGCAGAAACCACTAAATTATGAAATTGCTAAATTGGGAATTGTATTTCAACCCAGAACAAGAAATGTGCTTGAACGGACACTAAATAACTCGCCCAGCTACAGCACTAAGGACAGATTTAGCGGGATATAAATTTGAGGCCTAGTATTTAGGCGCTGGGTGACAGGTATGGGTTTAGTGCCAGAATTAGACTTGGAAATACACAGTAGCGGGTGTGTGTGAAGTTATTCTGAATGACCCAATGTGCACCTTGAATATTATATACCCTTTTAGGGATAGATTTCAAATAGCTCTGATATAGCAGAAACCACTAAATTATGAAATTGCTAAATTGGGAATTGTATTTCAACCCAGAACAAGAAATGTGCTTGAACGGACACTAAATAACTCGCCCAGCTACAGCACTAGGGACAGATTTAGCTGGATATAAATTTGAGGCCTAGTATTTAGGCGCTGGGTGACAGGTATGGGTTTAGTGCCAGAATTAGACTTGGAAATACACAGTAGCGGGTGTGTGTGAAGTTATTCTGAATGACCCAATGTGCACCTTGAATATTATATACCCTTTTAGGGATAGATTTCAAATAGCTCTGATATAGCAGAAACCACTAAATTATGAAATTGCTAAATTGGGAATTGTATTTCAACCCAGAACAAGAAATGTGCTTGAACGGACACTAAATAACTCGCCCAGCTACAGCACTAGGGACAGATTTAGCGGGATATAAATTTGAGGCCTAGTATTTAGGCGCTGGGTGACCGGTATGGATTTAGTGACAGAATTAGACTGGGATATGGCCAAAAAATAAACAGACTATTGCTGGTTAAATGCACTTGGTGTGACAGCTTCACCCTGATGTAGGCTTTAGCCAAAAAACAACCACACCATTGAGGGTTAAATGCACTTGGTGACAGGCGCAGCTTGCCCCTGATTTAGTATATGGCCAAAAAATGAACAGACTATTGCTGGTTAAATGCACTTGGTGTGACAGCTTCACCCTGATGTAGGCTTTAGCCAAAAAACAACCACACCATTGAGGGTTAAATGCACTTGGTCGCAGCTTGTGCTGGCGCACCACAAGACACAAAATGGCCGCCGATCACCCCAGAAAAATGTGACTGACAAACGGTCTGGGCAGCCTAAAAACAGTGAGCAATTGAGGATCAGCAGCTCAATGATCCACAGCTGCAGATCGATCAGTTAATCAAGTCCTTTGGAGGAGTTAATCTGCCTAATCTCGCCCTACTGTCGCAGCCGCAACCTCTCCCTACGCTAATCAGAGCAGAGTGACGGGCGGCGCTATGTGACTCCAGCTTAAATAGAGGCTGGGTCACATGGTGCTCTGGCCAATCACAGCCATGCCAATAGTAGGCATGGCTGTGATGGCCTCTTGGGGCAAGTAGTATGACGCTTGTTGATTGGCTGCTTTGCAGCCTTTCAAAAAGCGCCAAGAAAGCGTCACAAAAGCGCGAAGAAAGCGACGAACACCGAACCCGAACCCGGACTTTTACGAAAATGTCCGGGTTCGGGTCCGTGTCACGGACACCCCAAAATTCGGTACGAACCCGAACTATACAGTTCGAGTTCGCTCATCCCTACCCGTGACCTCTAGCGCTGGGTCTCGTCGACATTGATAAGCAAAGCGGAGGGGAACTGGGCTGGCTAAAAGCACCTACCATGTAATTCTTTGGGTATTGTACAAGAACAAGGTCATGTGAGCTCTGTCAGCCTGTTCTTTTCACTGAGTTAAAAATAATAATAATAATAATCCTTTTATGTTTAGTATAAAAAGGTTTACAATGCCCTCCATTTTCTACTTCATGTACACCACGTACCAGGCAGTGTTTCTTCCTTTTCTACTTTGCACTGGTTTTATTGTGTTTATCAAATATGAGGTTCAAATATCCTGGTTGTTTTATACACAACAGGATCTTCAGGACTCCTCACTCTCCATTGTTCTTGCTGACCTCAGGCCAGCTTCCCTTACCACTCCTTAATTGTAGAAAACACTCATACCTTTCTTCTATCAAGCAGTGAGAAAAAGGTCAGCAGGCTGGTATCTACTGACATTCTGCACCGCACCTCACGTCAATTAGATGGACAGCTATTAGGGAGAAGATATTATTAGCCAGCATTACATAGAAAAAGGGTTGCAAGTCGTGTCATTTGTTCCATTAATGTTCAATGCTTACATGTGTATACTTATCTTGAATGACCGTTAATTTCTAGCAAGCAAAAAAGAGACAAGTTAGGTTAGCAGGTGTAACTATATACAGTAGTTGATTGACACTGGAAATTGGGAAGATTCAAATTCAATTTTTCTCTCTTATTTGATTATTGGAGCAGATTTACAACGTCTTTAGATGGTGTAAATTTAGACATACTGGGCCAGATTTATCATTAGCTCAGGTCAGAATAATAGAGTGAAAAAGTCCCCCCAAAAAGTCCCAAACGCTAAAACTGCGCACAAATTTGAGACTTTTTTCTGCTCTGCACTATGCTCGCCAGTTTTCTGAAAGTGGGCGTGTTTTCTTATGTAAATGAATCTCTAGACAGATTTACTATTGGGACTATTTCACTCCAGTGAGGACCATGCTTATCTTATGAGACTTTTTAATAGAACATGCGACTTTTTCATAAAAACTTGCTTCGTAAAGATGTGCGACTTTTGTAAAGCTGCATACTGACGGATAAACTGCTACCGTCAAACCACATTTATTACAGTCTTAAAGGGCCGATCATAAATCTGACTTGGCTGAAACTGACTTTAGCCATATGTGAAAGTGGAGTGAGCTGTCAGTCATGATAAATCTGGCCTACTGTCTAGACCTGCACTAAATTTTTAACAGTAGCTACGGTTGGATGATAAATTTGGTGAACGACTAGGCAACTCTTTTTGGCTTAGTGTGCTACAGAATTTTTTATTACCAGAAGGATAAAAGTACAAAAGGGTGCATCCTGGGCCCCACTAAGCTGTGCCCCATTCATTCTAAGGCATGCCCCCTTATCAAGCTGGGTGGAATTTGCTATAACTAGATATGCTAAATTGCACCAAAGTTTGTGAACTTCAGGTGGTATTTATGACAATATTTAGGTGAAGTCACCTTAGGTAATGTGGGCCATTGACTTCAGTATAAGGACCTCATGCACATGACCGTTGTGTGTTTTGCTGTCCGCAAAAGACGGATGGCGTCCGTGTGCGTTACGCAATTAGCATAACGGCGCGGACAGCCATTAATACAACTGCCTATTCTTGTCCGTAAAATGGACAAGAATAGGACAGGCTATATTTTTTTTGGCGGACCACGGAACGGAGCAACGGATGCGGACAGCACACGGAGTGCTGTCCGCATCTTTTGCGACCCCATTGAAATGAATGTGTTCGCATCCAAAACGCAAATACTGCGGCTCGGATGCGGACCAAAACAACAGCCGTGTGCATGAGGCCTAAAAGGTACTGCAAAATGTTTTGCAAGATGAAATGGCATGACACAGTGACATAATATCCTGTCAATACTATAATTTTTGAGGAAGTCTACTTTGGACAAACCCAATTGTTCAGGATGGAAACCCATGTTTATTACAATGATTGTACTTTTACAAATAAAACAAATTTACAATGCAAGCTTCTGTCTTAAGATGTTAGATGTTGGAGTGGCATAACAATGCAAAATGTCATACATTTTGGTGAGCAAATGAGCCTGAAAATGTCACAAAGCTCTTCAGACGAATGCCATTTGGAAAAACTAGCAACAAAGGCTTCTGACATGGCCATTGGCCCTGCTGGAAAAATGTTGCAGGTGTAGTCTGAAAGTGCATATTTATGGCATTATCTGCCAAATTGGGACTATCATTTGCCATTGTGCTTGAATGTTTTTTTAAAGCTGACTCCCTGATTGGCCAGTTTAGTGTGGTATGTGGCTGGTGGGATTGTTCATGCGAACGATCCCACGGATAACTGGTCAGCCGCCATGTGGCCGATCATTGTTTCAAATGCATGCCTAATGTGTATGGCAGTTGCGCAGATGAATTTCCCCAAATGTATTTCGGAACCAATTCAGTCAAATTGGTTGTCAGATTAGATTCGATCCAATATATAAAAAATGCGTCGGATTCAAAGGTGACCCAATTATCCTGAGAAGTTGTTTATGTCACTCTGAGGTCTCCTTGGATTGTATCCAACCCCTTTCAAGCTATTTACCACCTTGGTATAATCAGCAACAGTCTGTTTAAAACCATACTGGTGCACTGTCAGATAGTTTTTATTAAAAAATTATCCTTTTTTGGTAGCATATGCCTTCTTGTCTTCTAATCTGTAAAATTTTGAGTGATTTGTGTAGGACGAACCACAAAAGTTTCAGATTTATCCAAATTAGAAACTCTTGGGAAATTCGTAACAAATTTGATTCATGTAGAATCAATTCGTTCACCTCTGTTAGGGCTTGTTCATGCAAATGTATTTTGCGTTCTGTACACGGATCGTTTTATGCGTTCCGCGTACAGTCCGTATAAGGAACCATTCATTTCAATGGGTCCGCAAAAGATGCAGACAGCACTCTGTGTGCTGTCTGCATCCGTTGCTATGTTCTGTGGCCCCGCAAAAATTATGAGTCCTGTCCTATTCTTGTCCGTTTTGCGGACAAGAATAGGCATTTCTATAATGGGCCTCCTGTTCCGTTGTGCAAATTGCAGAAGGCACACGGGCGGCATCCGCAATTTGTGGACCGCATAAAACGGCACGGTCGTGTGAACAAGCCCTTAAGCTGCATTTGATACCTCCATAACTGCTATAGATACTCTACTCCAGGGGTAGGCAACCTCCGGCACTCCAGCTGTTGTGAAACTAAAACTCCCAGAATGCATTCTTGCTCTACTTCTCTCTGAACTGTCATAGAAATGAATGGAGCATGCTGGGAATTGTAGTTTCGGAACAGCTGGAGTGCCGAAGCTTGCTGATCCCTGCTCTACTCTATACTTGGTTGGTGGGAATCCCTTATTTTCACCAAATCTAAACTCATTAATAAAACTGGCAAGCCCAGCATTTACATGAGTATTGTTTTTGGGCAACACACCCTTTTGTTTGACTTTTTATGACTACGTTATTTAATTACCTCTTGTGCTGTGTTTGGATTCTAACATTAAAGATGATATGTTATGTCTCATTTTGCATAGCTTTGCTGTACAGACTTGAGTTGTCATCTCAATTTATGGCCAGGATCTGCAGCTGCATTGTGCAGCGTGCCATAAAGTATGATGCTTTATTTCTTTCGAATCAGAGGGGTGTACAACATGTTGGAGAGAAATATACTTCAGATTCCTTTACCACTCGATGGCTGCCCCATAGATTTTACTATAAATCTATTAGCATATAAGATATACCGTCATCACCGAGATGGAATCTAAATGCTACAATAAAAAATAACTGATGAGCAACCATAGAGATGACCTCGACATCCCATCCACCCACCTACAAAAACACCGTAATTTACTGCACAATATTACGAGCTTTAGCCGTTTCCAGGAGATCTTACCACTTGTGACAAAATAAAGTATGTGTTCATAATTCACATAACCATACTATTAGGGAAACTTCATCTACATCACTTGTCAGGGCTTGGAGAGGTTGGGTATTCAGGCTGTGTGCTGAAACATGGAAGGTACCTTCCTAGATTAAATGACTGTGCTGGAAGATGAGAGAAATGTCTCATTTTGTCGCTCCTTTCTAATTAGAGGAGAAGCCATGTATGGAGAGGTAGGATGCCTCTTCTTATATCAGTGAGCAGCTGCTCTGCAGTTCACTCTGAGACAAAGAAAAAAGAGAGAAGATGTGCCCTTTGACTCCACCTTGCCGTGGGTCACAGACCAGCTGGAGGGGGTTGCAAAGAAACATGGCACGTGCTGTGTCATTTTCTAGTAGGCTTACTTTTTATTTGACCAGAACGTTATGTTTTATGGATTAGCAATCAGCATACTTCAAGTCGTCTCTCTCTGTCCTCTGCAGTTGTAGCATAAATGGTTTCAGCCCCAGCTTCACATCACAGTAGTGATGTCCATACTAAGCATGTGGTCCTCTGACTGTGGAATTGGAGTAAATAGCAGCTCAGTCAATCTGTCGTTTAGACCGGGATTGTAATTTCGAGAATAGATTTTTTTAATCTTGCCATTTTGCAGAAGTGGTCTATGGAGATACCTCTCAGGTTCATGGATTCATTTCAAAACACAATGCAGAACAATAATCTTCTAATAGCGAACCTACCGCCACCACAGAAAGTCATTTCATTTACTTAGACTTCCATTTTCCACCTCAAAATGTTCAATTTTCAGAAGCTTTATATAAGCAGCTGATTAAAAAAATAAATCCCCTGAGCCTTTTGGTTCGCAACAATCACACAATGATCTAAACTTCGATTTTTTTTTTTAAAGGACAATATCAAAGGCCCTTTTGTGTAAGAGTTGGATGGTGTTCACTAAACACTTTTGGAGGGGTGCACTAAATGTTGGGGGGAAATATGGTTCAAACTGCCTAAACACTCCAGGGGCTGCTTCACAGATTTAACCCTTAAGTGCACCACGATATACAGTTATGCTGTAATGCGGTGTTAGGCCTCATGCACACGACCGTTGTTCTGGTCCGCATCCGAGCAGCAGTTTTGCGGCTCAGGTGCAGGCCCATTCACTTCAATGGGGCCGCAAAAGATGCGGACAACACACCGTGTGCTGTCCGCATTTGTTGCTCTGTTCCGTGGCCCCACCCAAAAAATATAACATGTCCTATTCTTGTCCGTTTAGCGGACAAGAATAGGCATTTTTGCAATGGGCCGCCTGTTCTGTTTAGCAAATTGCAGAAGGCACACGGACGGCTTCCGTGTTTTCCGGATCCGCAATTTGCGGACCGCAAAAAACAGAACGATCGTGTGCATGAGGCCTAAGGAGTATGGAGTAGGTTCATTTGCAAAGCCCAATACACACGTGTCGGATGCCAGCTGTATAATATAGCCAGCAACCAGCTGCAATAACTGGGATCAGCGATGATGCTGAGCCGTCATTTAACCCCTGAGCTGCCGTGCTCAATAGCGGTCACGGCATCTGTGAGGTTAGGCAGAGGGAGGGGCCTCGGCCTTTCAATCAGAGCTCCTGCTGCAAAATTGCAGGGCTCTAATCAGTTTCCATGACAGCCTGGGGACTTGGGAAAATTTCCAGTCCTGTCATGGCACAGCTTTTCAGGCAGAGTGTCAGAATCCCATAGCGCACAATAGTATTCTTTTGCAGTCTATGGGATAAGCGATCAGAAGATCGCACGTTCAAGTTCCCTTAGGCTGGGTTCACACCTGAGCGTTTTACAGCGCGTTCCTACGCGCTGTAAAACGCTCAACAAGGAGAAACCAATGATTCCCTATGGGAATGGTTCACACTTGGGCGTTTTACAGCGCGTACGATCGCGCTGTAAAACGCCCGACGCTCCAAAAAGTACATGAGCGACTTTTGGGGCGTTTGTGGCCATAGGACACTGTAGTGAATCACACAAACGCGCGTCAAACGCGCGTTTACTATTACAAAAACGCGCATAAAAATGCGCGTCAAAAACGTGCGTAAAACGCGCGTTTGCGCAACGCTCAAGTGTGAACCCAGCCTAAGAGGACTAAAAATTAGAATATGGAAGGAAACATTCTGTGTTGGGCCTCAGAAGGCAGCATTTTAATGTGTTGAGGGAACATAAGGGGACATCATATGTGTGAGGGTCACATCAGGGGGCATCATAATGTGGTGGGGGGACATTAAGGGGCATCATATTGTGTGAGGGGCACATAAAAAGAAAGGTATAGATTGTATAAGGCGGAAAAAGATTGTATTTTGCTATTAAAAAATAACGTATGTGATTAGGGCAACCAAACATAACTTTGCTTGGGGCCCCAAAAACGGAACCAATATGTGCAGTTATAATAGCAAAGTGTACAATGCAATTTAAGCACATATGATCTTGGTCTGTATAATGTATACAGAGATTTCCTCTGGTAGCTCCAGTGTACCTCAATCCAAAAGTAAAGCCCTTTTTTATTTTTTGCATATTGGTTTCATAGCATATAATAGAATTAGCTCTCACAGACACTACGTTACATAATCAGCCATACCCCATCTTTCCTGGTATGATGAACTGGCTATGTCTTTTGCAGTGCAGACATTTCTAGGTCCACAGGTTGGTGCACATCATTTTTCTTCAGTTGAGACTCTTTTTTTTTTCTGAACTCTGAAGGTGTATAGTTTTAGCAGGCGATGTGGGCCACTGACATAAAACACTGTAGTCTGCATACTGCACTTTATTAGTGTACACCCAGGAGCAATGTAAAAACCCCAACTGTGATCACCGCTGCCTGTTAAAATGGGATAGTGTGCGGGCAAGGGATTCAGATTAATGGGATGTCAAAGTCCGGATAGTTATATATAGCCCTGACATTTTATTTTCAAACTAACTGCTCCAGTAGATGATAGCTATGTAATTACATGGGTAGTCATGCTAACCTGTGATGGTGCCATTACTTTATACAACTACTTTCCATTAGGCTACCGTCATACGATCGTTTTAAGAAAAATGGTAGTCTATGAGGGTCTTCTCATATTTTGTTTGTCTGCTCGTGAATAACGGAGATCAAAAAATAAGACATGTCCTATTTTGTCCATTTTCACGTACCGAGAGCCCCCATTGAATTGAAGGTTACTGATTTTAATGGCTGTTTCTCAAAAAGGCATCAATGAAAAAAATAGGCATTAAAAATTAACCATTTTGCCATTTTTAACAGTCTTTTTTTTTCACTCTTATGTGAATGTCCCAAAGGCTCATTTACACAACCGCATGAATGGGTCCGCATCCGCGGTGGGGGCGCAATTGCGCACAAGAATAGGCATTTTCTGTATAGGGCCGCTGCGTGGATTCTGCATTTCGCAGAAAGCACACAGGCCGGTAGTAATCGTGTTTTGCGGATCCTCAATTTGCAGACCGCAAAACACTCACGGCCATCTGAATAGGCCCTTAGCCATAAGGGTAAGCAATAGTGTGAGACAGTCTGGACTGGCCCTGCTGTTGCCCATCAATACCTGTTATCAGGGTTCAGTAAATGCACATGCATATCATACATTGGTGGACATTCAGCTGTCAAGATCGGTACCACATCAGGTAGACTCAATGGGGCAGTTTTTTTTAATAATGTCTAAAGGAAATACATTGTAAACTTAAACTGCACCAGATTTATAATAGTGGCTCATGCTTGATGATAAATCTGTCAGTCCTTCAGACTGTCGAGTCTAAGTTGCACTCCACCTGTAAGGCCTCTTGCACACGAACGTGTGCGCCCCGCAAATTGCAGGCCGCAATGCACAAACACCCACCATGGGGCAGCCGCAGCGGATCGCAGACACATTGACTTTAATGGGTCCGCGATCCGGCCGTTCCGCAAAAAGATAGGACATGTTCTATCTTTTTGCGGAACGGAAGTACGGGACGAAACCCCACGGAAGTGCTTCCATAGGGTTCCGTTCCGTGCTTCCGTTCCGCACCATTTCGCATCTCCGGATTTGCGGACCCATTGAAGTGAATGGGTCCGCATCCGTTATGCGGAATGCACACGAAACGGTGCCCGTGTAATGCGGATCCGCAAATGCAGTCCGCAATACGGCCACGGAGCACATCAATTTGCACATCAATTTGGGTACATTTTTGGGCACACAGAGGTACATTTAAGTCATGCCCTTTTCCTGGGAAGCCACTCAACCTTCCTGCAAGACCAAGCCCCTTTGTTGGACGAGGCATGAAAAACGTCTAAATGCAGTGTGCATTTTCAATAGCAAACCTGCCCCAATATTTTTTTTTCATGGCTTTTTTGGCTTGTAAACTTCAACTCGCAGGAAGCACACTTGCTCTGGTCTTCTCAGGACTCCCTCAAAAAAGAATGGAACATGCTGGGAATTGTAGTTACTCAATAGCTGAAGTTCCGAAGCTTGCTGACCCGTGGTGTAGTGTTTTATGGGTCCTTACAAGTGACTTTTTTTCTTCAAAAAGTTGTATGTTAGGTATGGCATTTTTGAGGCACTCTTTCAAAAGGCTTCTCAATAGGACTGAAGAAGTGGAAGGAAAATGACATGCAGAAAATGTCCAAAGATTAAAATAATGGCACCAAATTGTTGTATAAAACAATAGGCCATTATAAGTGTATGAAACAGGGTGGAAAAAAAAAAAAAATGTGTGAAAAAGCCTAAATGTTAAGAAAATCATTTACAATTATCTAAACAATTAAACTGCTAAACATTTAAATCGCTATGCATTTAATATAAATATGGTCTGAATGTGAATCTACAACTCAGTGTTGCCTGACACCTGATTATTAGGGCTCATGCAGACCGTATGAGGAACCATTCATTTCAAAGGGTCGGCAAAAAAACTGAAGTTACTCAGTGTGAAGTCCGTATTTCCGTTCCGCAAAAAAATATAACATGTCCTATTATTGTCCCCATTATGGACAAGGATAGTACTGTTCTATTAGGGGCCAGCTGTTCCGTTCCGCAATATACGTACTGCACACGGACGTCATCCGTATTTTTTTCGGACTGCAAAATACATACAGTTGTGTGCATGAGCCCATAGGCCTCTTTCACACTGGCGTGTGCGGCCCGTTGCCGTATTGCGGACTGCAAGATACATACGGTTGTGTGCATGAGCCCTTAGTCAGGGCAAGAGACATCATTCGTGATCATGGGCATGGTGGGTTTACTTGGACAGACACACGCATCTGCCGAAGCTGCCTCTAATTAAGCTAATGAGACTGCACTGTTGAGTGGGTCTGCATTGTTAGTGGCTGCATGGTATTGAAGGTGCCGCACGGCCATTAACAATGTAGACCGGTGTCTTCATTAGTGAAATAAGAGGCAGCTTGGCCTAACTGGCCGGGCAGTACTCAACCACAGCATGGTCGCATCCGAATGCCCCAGGTCCGACCACATGTTATTTTTTTTTCTTTATGAAGTTTTTGAAGTCCAAATCGGGAGAGGATTAAAAAAATAGGAGAAACTGTGTCTGTACTGTATACTGCTTATAGACAGACCATGAAGCTGCTATGGGGCCCTTATAGATATGGGGCCCATCCTTTCTACTACTGGAAGAACCTTCTTCTCCAAAGGAACTGCACTGTTAGCAAGCACATGGTCGGCAATAGGTCAAAGGGTCCTGTAAAGATCGCAATTAGGGAAGGTAATGAAAGGTTTTGATGAAACCAATGACCCACCCCATAATGTGGGGAGCAGGCATGCTTACCTTTGCTATATTTTATTATATATACTATATATCCATATTTGCTGTGCTCTTTTATATATGCTACTGCCACATAACATTTTTCCACATGCAATATACTATGGACCAGTATAAAGAAATATCCCCCTGGCATTGAATGGAGCTTGGAGGCTACATTTTAACAAAGTTTATAATATGAAGTGTGATAACTATGCGTGTTGTAAAATTCCCATCATTAATTCTTGTCCAGGATTATCATAAATCTTGTCTTCTGGGAGGTCACAATATGTAATTGTAAGAATTAAACAGAATGTGAAAATTCCTCCCGCTCATAATAGAATCTCTTAGTTATAGGACCGAGTCCCCAGCAGCGAATGACATGTAGAGAAATTCCACGCTCTAGTTTAACACAAGCACAAGTCAAGGAATAATATATGGAAAGAGCAGGAGCGCCACAGTGTGGCGAGCCTGTGACATAGATCATCTGCTGTCAACTCAGCCCAGGGACAGGCCAGAAACATGGTAACAAAAGCATGAAGGAGAAACTGGAAGGATATAGCTTATATTCTATATCATACTTTAGATTATAGAAGGACTACTATCTAATACACCAGGCTGGGAGGGGGTAGCGAAAAGAGTTTACAATTTATCAATCCATATCTATACAGTTAATTTAAGGTAAAAAGGCAATGTGTGAACCTGAGCCAAAGATAATGGAGGAAATGTAAGGATTTGTTTGGAAGATTCCCATTACCAAAGATAAAGATGCCCTCCCAATAATGCTTGATAATACCACTGCTATGCCGTGTACCATTATGACTGACTCTCCTTTCTGAAATATATAAATATTATTTTTACCTATTTATATTACTATGGGATTCCACTAAAATGAAACTATAAGGCTGCCTGCAGACATTGCGGAATATGTGCATTTTTTCAGCACGGATTTTGTAATCTGCAGCATGTCAGTTGTTGTTTTTATTGTGTGGATTGAACCGTTTTCAATGGAAGCGTGAGATCTGCGGTAAATCCATATAAAAAACACAGAAAAAAATGCACCAAAACCCGCAATAAATATAGCAGATTTGTGTGTGTTTTTGTTGCAGATTTTATGTGGAGTTTCTGCACACAAATCCTTCCGCAGTTACCCTTTGTATTTGAAGTTAAGAATTATTCTTAGTTTGCATGTGTAACAAACTTTCAATACATCCAAAATATTCACCAGTTACACTGTTTTATGCTGTAGATTACTTAAAGCGGTTGGTCACTTTCTGGTTACTGTTGATTAATGTGGTCATATAAGATGATTATACGGCACTTACTAATATAGTCTTTGTTGGTATTCTGTGCCATTTTCTATATTTCATAAGGCCTGAAACCCTATTTGCAAAGTCTTTTGTGCTGTCCACACAGAGGTCCTGTCCATAAAATGGCTGCTGGTGGAGGGTCATGTGACCAGGAAATCACCTCCATGTAATGTCTCCTCCATTCAGATACACTGCACCTGACATCTGCACTTGTATTGTTGGAAGTTTACTGCAGGTATGTTTGAATGGCTAAGACATCACATGGAGGTGATTTGTTTGGTCTCATGACCCTCCATCAGCGGCCATCTTATGGACAGGACAGCACAGAAGACTTGCCTAACAAGGGGCTTATGAAATATAGCAAATGGGACAGAATATCTACAAAGGCTGTATTCGTAAGTATACTATAGTCATCTTATATACATATTGGTTACAAGTAGGAAGAAAGTGGTCAACCCCTTTAAGACAATTGGTGAGTTTATTCAAACTGAGAGGATTTGGTGCCTTGCAGCACTTGGGTCCTAGGTTTGAATCAGACAACATCTGCATGGAGTTTGTATGTTCTCCCCATGTTTGTGTGGGTTTCCTCCTGGTACTCCGGTTTCCTCCCACACTCCAAAGACATACTGATAGGGAACTTAGACTGTGAGCCCCATGGGGGACAACGTGATGGTAATGTCTGTAAAGTGCTTCAGAATATAGCAGTGCTATGTAAGTGCATAAAATAAATAATACATTTCCCAGTATTGCCACTTGCTACCTTTATATAATACAGTATTTATATGTTAAAAGCAGGATTTTTTTTCCCCAAATTTGCTACCACTGCTTACCATCTGTTTACCGGTGGCCATATATGTTGCTGTCACTTTAAGATTATTAATGATGGCTTGGTGTTAAAGGGGTTGTCTGCTTTTTTTTATATTGATGACCTATCCTCAGGATAGTTCATTAATATCAGATCGGTGGAGGCCTAATTCACGGCACCCCTGCCGATCAGCTGTTTGAAGAGAAAGCAGCACTGGTACTAGCGCTGCCTTCTCTTCACTGTTTATCTGTTCGCCATCACAACTACAATGGCGAGCAGGAATAATTACTACTGCTTCATCCCGATTCACTTCAATAGGACAACTCCTTTCTGTTCAAGTGAATTGGGCAGAGCTATCCCATTGAAATGATTGCTACATAATTGATACATAAGTCCATCAAGTTCAACCAAGGGATAGGTGGGGACGCGAATCCCAGAAGGAAGTGAGACTCAGATTTCTACACGTTTTCATAAGCATTAATGTTGATTACTTTTAAGAATTCATCTAAACCCTTTGTCACAATCCCTTCTGTGACAGATGTCAGGAGATCAAGGAGACTGGCGGAGCGTGGAGGAATCTAGCAGTCTCTTTGATTACTCTTTATTCAGTGTTTGTGACCTCATCTCCTGTTTCAGGTGTAGCTTAGTACTCTTTACTCTACCCTATTTAGTGTTGCCCCACCCTTCTGAATGTGCGGTAGATAGCTTCATTTGGGTTTGGCTGAGCTGGTGTGAGGTCGTCTCTGGTGTTCCTGCTCGTCCATCACTACAGAAGTTAAGTGTTGCTTTTGTTTGTGTTTTGTTTTCCCTTCCTTGCTTGTTGTTACTAGGCCCCAGGGAGATGACTGTTCCTTCATCGGGGAAGGAATGGGTTGCCTCAGCCCTGACAATATTCTTAGGGATCTCTAGGGTCTCCAGGGTCCCATGTTCCATGGTATGGGCATTTCTACCTTCAAGGGGTGCCCATACGGTTAGGAGTCAGGGCCAGGAGTATAGTTACTAGGGGTTGACCCTTTCCTGCCCCTAGCGTTGAAGCCTAGTGGCTTTCCCTCCTGGTTATCAGTTTGGTATTTCCTCCTATACCTCAACCGTGACACCCTTTTTAAAACTGTCCACTGTTCTTGCTGTGACCATGTCCTGAGGAAGTCTATTCCACAGATTCACAGTTCTTACAGTAAAGAAGCTTTGACGCTTCTGGAGACTGAACTTTTTATTCTCCAGTCGGAGGCTGTGCCCCCTTGTCTTTTGAGAGCATTTTACATGGGGCAGTTTATCACCGTATTTTTGGTATGGCCTATTTATATATTTGTATAGGTTAATCATGTCCCCCCTTAGATGTCTCTTCTCAAAACTAAATAAATGTAATTATTTTAATCTTTCTCCCTCCATGCCCCTTATCAGTTTAGTCGCTCTCCTCTGTACTTTGTCCAGCTGCAGTGCATCCTTTCTATGGACTGGTGCCCAGAACTGAACTGCATATTCTAAATGAGGCCACACCAATGCTTTGTAAAGTGGTAATATTACATCCCTGCCCTGCGAGTCCATGCCTCCTTTAATCCATGACAATATCCTGGTGGCCTTAGGAGCAGCTGATTGACAGTGTATGCTGTTATTTGATCTACCATCTACAAGG